>NW_012147819.1:1184404-1189770 GCF_000956105.1 Propithecus coquereli | reverse complement strand
TTATAAAAAAAATGTTTTTTTGAGACAAGAGTCTGGCTCTGTCACCCAGGCAAAAGTGCCATGGTGTCAGCCTAGCCCAGAAGTCTTGAACAATGTGGCTGGATTTTCTGCCCATGGTATCACAATGGCGGGGCTGAATCCTCTTCTGGAGGCTCTAGGATGAAATCCACTTCCAAACTCATTCAGGTTGTTCCTTGCAGTTGCAAGACTGAGGTCACCATTTCCTTGCTGGCTGTCAGCTGGGGCCTCTCTCAGCTCCTAAGGCTATCCACATTCCTTCTTAGGGGCCCCTCCATCTACAAGCCAGTAAAGACACATTCAATCCCCCATATGCTTCAAATGTCTCTGACTTCCTTTCTTGCTTACCAGCTTTTGAAGGGCTCACATGACTGAATTAGGCCCATTCAGTTAATCTCGCTTTTGCCATGTAAGATAACACAGTCATCATACTCATAAGTGTCACCCACATTCAAGGTGGGGGTGGATTATAAAAAGGCCCAAGTCATTAGAAGTCATTCTTAGAATTCTGCTTACCATGGTAAGACCCAGCCATTTCACTTGTAGGTATTTACCTAGGAGAAATGAAAACATATGTCTACCTAAAAAATTGTAGGTGAATATTTATGCCAATTTTATTCATAATAGCTAAAAACCAAAAAGAACTCAAATGTCCACCAACTGGTGAATTAATAAAACAAGTTGGGGTATGTCCATTCAATGGAATGCCACTCAGTAGAAAGGAACAGACTTCGACAAACATAACATGGAGAAATCGCAAAAGCATTATGTTAAGTGAAGGAATTCGGACACAAAAACTACACATGATTTAATTTATATGAAATTCTAGAAAAGGCAAAACTATAGTAACAAAAAGCAGATCAGTGGTCTGCTTTTGCAAAAAGCAGATTTTTCTGCAAAAAGCAGATCAGAAGTGGGGTAAGGGACGGGCTGCAAAGGGGCTCAGGGGAACTTTGGGAGGCGATGGAATCGTGCTCCCGCGCGAGGGTGGTGGGAGTTCCGTGACTGTATACGTGGGTCAGTATCATTGACTGTACAACTAACAACAGTGAATTTCATTATGTGTAAATTATACCTTCACAAAACTGAAAAAAGAATATGCTTTTTACGTTTTATCCAGCATTTCAAGGAGTTCTATTTTTTTACGTGAATACAAGAGTTTATTAAATAGCATAGCTTTTATCCACTATTCTTAAATCAAGCAATCAGTTTTGTTTCTGCCTTTGTTACATGTTTTCATTGAATGAAGGATCAACTATGAAAATAAAGTGTAAGGAAGGTATGGGTAACAACTCTGGCCCATTTAAGGTGTTCTATATTGGGAATTTCTCTACAATATAATCCACAAAATTCATCTAAGACTTTCTAACAGTGTCTAAATTCATAGCACTTAATAAGTGCAATTGCATAGTCATTTGATTATTTTATCTATCTTCTCTGTGCTAGACTATAAACTCCATGGGAACAGGTCATGCGTGTCTGTTTACCACTGTACCCCAGTACCTGACACATATTGTACCTTTGTAAATATTTGTTGAATAAATGAATAACCCCTCCCCCAGAGCAATTCTGAACACTGGAAAATGTGATTGCATGTATTTCTTCCAGCCGATCTCTGGTTACCTTCAACTGCATTACTAAAATCTTTTCTAAACTATAATTGAAATTTGGTCAGTTAGAAACCCTTCATTTAGCCCCATTACATTATAGAAACCACTTATCCTGACTGCCGTTATCTGGGCTGGATGCCCAGTGTACACTCAGAGTGTCACCATCTGGGCCGAGAGGGAGGACATTCTGCAGCCGAGGGCTGAGGCTGCGAGCTGCTCTGGCTGGCTCCACTGATATCTTTCCGTTTCCAGTCTTCTTTTGTCACCACAGACTAAGCACCCTATTCAACCTCAAGGCTTAAAGTCAAGGTTTTCCTTTTAATGCATACGTGATTCATCTAAACATTAAGAAAAATATTAGTACTCATGGGAAGGCAATGCCATTTGGGATCAAGTGAGACATTAACCAAAGCCAAAGAATGCGGAGAGGCCTTTGGGCTGGAGCCAACAGCAGAGAGGAGCCGGGCCAGGAAGGCACCAGACATTTCTCTGTTTAGGGAACTAATCAGACCCTCCATTCATTTGACCTTGGCCTTCAGTCTCTTATCTGTAAATGCCACACCCACCTCCCCTTCCAGGTCAGAACCGAGGTGCAAAAATGCCCAGTGCCAAAATCCTTCCTGGTTATTATGATCTATCAACAGGAAAAATCACAGGATAAACAGGCAATTCTCTTGCCTTTGTTCTTAGGAAACAAATCTGTAAGCACAAATTGTATAAATTTGGTGGCTGCTCTTAAAAATGTGATATAGTACACATTAGAAATTTGCTACCCAGCATCTATCAATACTCTCTCCTGGTAAAAGGACCTTGAATTTCCAGAGGAAATTTGGCTTGAGTGAGATTGAACCGACCCCAGGTTCCTGACTGGCTTGGAGTGGGTCCAGACTGGCTTAAGCCAACTGGCACAGCCACGGTGCCCCCAAGCCATCTGGACTGGTTTGGAGACTGGCACTAACCAAATCAGAGACAACAAGCCAGGAGAAGACATTTGCTGGGCTTTTTGGGAAAGTAAGCCTTCTTCATCTTATAGTAGCTCTGGAAGAAGAGACCAGCCCTTTTACCTCGGATGGTCGGTATGAGGATGTGAATTTTGGAGCTGCTGCAGCCTTTCTCCATTAATGCAGATCCCAGAGCTGCCTATGGGGCCACCTT
Organism: Propithecus coquereli; assembly: GCF_000956105.1. Classification (NCBI taxonomy): domain Eukaryota; kingdom Metazoa; phylum Chordata; class Mammalia; order Primates; family Indriidae; genus Propithecus; species Propithecus coquereli. Next base: position 1,186,987 of record NW_012147819.1, on the reverse strand, counting down.
GTGGAGCCTGTGGATTAAGCCAACACCATATAAGGCAGACTGCAGAGGACAGCAGCCAGGCTGTTGGTGACATCTTTTGAGCTGTTGGATCAAACCTCACCTAAGACCGTTCCCTCTAGAGTTTCGATTACCATTAAGTCAATAAACTCATTTGATCTCATAAGCCAGATGGCTTCAATTTCCTGTCATTTTTAATAAAAAATAAATGTGACATTTTGTCCCATTAGATCTTCAGATTAAAGCTAAGTGTCATTTAGATATCACCTCAAGGTCCCACTTTTTCACAGATCTTTGTAACAGTCTTACAACTGTTTTTTTCAAGCTTTCAGATCTCTAACATCTGGATATCAAACTGACTGCTACCCCGTGTTCTGATGCTTGATAATTCCCATTGATCTGGCTTTCATAAGGCTTTCCACTGCCATGCACTATAGAATACATGTGCACATTTTTGAAGCAAAAGCCCTAGAAAAGGCCAAGGAGAAAAACTGGGAAACAAAGGAAAAGAGATAACTATTGCTACCAGGTCTGACCCACTCGACAAGTCCGAGTCCTCAAATTGCATCTAGTCATTCCGAAGAACATCAGTAACACAAAAGTTATAAGATCTGTGATCAAAGACAGATCGTCAAGGTCTGATTTGTCACCTCTACCTTAACTTTTTCATTAGTGATTTTAACATGAAGAAAGCTAGCCTCCTTCACTGAGCAAGTTTATTTTTCCGTCTCGTGCAACTCAAATGATAATAGTTGACATTTATTGGGTGCTTGTGACAGGTCAGGCACTGTGATGTGCATTACCTCATTTAATCCTCAAATAATCCTATGAAGTCACAACTCCACTTTATACATGAGGAGACTGAAGCTCAGAGAGGCTAAATAAGAGATCACATAGCACACGTATGACAGAGCTGTGACCCAAATCCGGGTCCCAAGCCAAAATCTGTGTTCTTGACCACTGCTCCGTATTCTTCTCAAGTCGAGCCTCTCTACCACAGTTGAAATCATTCCCATATTTCATCTAAATAGTGGCCATTCAACCCGAAATCAGGAAAGCTCTTTTCTGTAAGTGAACTGCCCTCCACCAGGCCTGAAATTCCTGCCACTCCTCATCTCCTGGGTCCAACACAGAGGAGCCCAGGAGAAAACACCATGCGGAGGTGGGAAAGTTATGGTTTGGAAAGTCACGCTTTGCTGCCCCACCCATCAGTTAAAATCCTGTGCGTGCTCAGCCTGAAATCTTTCTCAGACCAAAGCGGGTAGCTCTTCTGGAGAAGCCCAGAGCCCTTCCACACCCTCTTCCTTTCTGTGGCCCCTAGCGCTGCTGAGTGCTCACCTGTGCACAGAGCGCCATGGTTTTCTTTGTGTACCTGTCTCATGCTTTCGATTAAAATGTTGCCTTTTCTCATCCTTGTAGCCCCAAAAAGCTAATAGCATGAGCCCAGTATATTGAGTCAATAATATATATTTTTTTGAAATAGAAAAAAGAAAGAAAAAGAAAAGCAATTTTGAACAGCAATGTGCTCTGCCGCTGGCTGGCTGCTTCCTCGAGGGGAACTGGCATTTTGCGAGCACCTACTCCAGACACTGTACGCACGGCTTTTGTTTCAGCCACGCCATACTCTAGGAGATGGGTATCTTGTTCCCATTTCATACATGGGGAGATGTGTGGGACTTGCCTAAGGTCACACAGCAGTGGCGGGCCGGGCCTGGAATCAGCCCGTGTGGCTCTGAACTCAGGACTTTACAGCGCACCGCCCAGCGGGGAGCCAGGACTGAGGGCTGGAGGCAGCTGGGCATCTGCTTCCAGAATGAGAAGGACTGCGGTACCAAAGGCCCCCAGAATCGCAAATTGAAGCAGGAATTAAGGCCCCACATGACACTTAATAAAAGGCTGAGGCGATCATGGCCTCAGAGTTAGGAACAAGAGGGAATGGAGCAGGGGACAGGAGTGTGGCAAAGGGCCAGAAGCAAAACTCAGCTATTTTTCCTTCATTCTGCCCAAAGTCACTACAGCCTTACTGGGGAGTAAAGTCGGCAGCAACCTGGCGGGGGCTGAAACCACAGTTTCGCCGTTCCTTGGAACTCCGCTGGGCAGCTTGTTTTCCCCTGAGCGGGACCTTCCTCGGAATTCCTGTTAAGCCTCGGTTTCTCCTGGTCTCATGAACATTCATTACACAGGTTCATGACATTTTGTTTAACAAAACTTCATCCTTTATTCCTTGTCTCCAACAACCCCAACAAAAATGTGCCTTTCTAAAGATGGATGGTGGTGATGGTTGCACAACAATGTGAATGTCCTTAATGCCACTGGACTGTACACTTAAAAGTGGTTAAAATGGTGTTATTTATGTATATTTTACCACAATTTTTGGAATGTGATAAAAAAAGTGTTCATCAAAGCTTTTCACTGACTTATATTTAGGTCCTGTGACTTCATGGCCACTCCCAAACATTCTGGAGCCTGGGATTTTTTTTTTTTTTTGAGACAGAGTCTCGCTCTGTTGCCCGGGCTAGAGTGCTGTGGCATCAGCCTAGCTCACAGCAGCCTCAAACTCCTGGGCTCAAGCGATCCTTCTGCCTC
>NW_012147819.1:1158922-1184354 GCF_000956105.1 Propithecus coquereli | reverse complement strand
TAACTCAGATCGAAGGACCCTCGACGTCAAACACCTGCCATGCGTCTATTTCTGCTCTGCCACTGAATCTACGAGAAAAATAAATACCTCTTTCGGAAAGTTTAAAGTAGTGGGGAGACCTTCCCTTCCCTCTTTCTCCTGTTGAAACATTAAAAAAAAAATAGAGAGAGCTCCCCTAAGACATATTAAATGATAAGACACATTAAATAATAGAATTTGACTTAGAAAGATTCCATTTTTCAGACACATAGCAGTTCTGTATCTGTAATTTGGCAAGCTTGCTGCCAAGTTCACACCGTGCTGTGTCTGGCAGCCTCCTGAAAACTGTATGAGTCACCTGCAACTCTGCATCCTCTGCTTAGAGGGAGGGGAGGAACATGAGCCCGGAGAAGCAGGACTACAGGCATGAGCCATCATGCCCAGATAATTTTTTCTATATATCTTTAGTTGTCCAGCCAATTTCTTTCTATTTTTTTTTTTTTTTAGTAGAGAAGGGGTCTCGCTCTTGCTCAGGCTGGTCTCGAACTCCTGAGCTCAAACAATCCTCCTGCCTCAGCCTCCCAGAGTGCTAGGATTACAGGCGTGAGCCACCGCGCCCGGCCCTGGAGCCTGGAATTTTAATTGTGATTTTCCCCCAAATGTTCCCTGCGCATTCCACCCCCCATCTCAGCTCCATTCATACTCCCACCAGCTGGGCCAGTCTGGAGTGGGTGAGAGGGGTTGGTGGGTGGGCATGAGAGGAGAAAGTATTTGCCATTGGAACAGAGCTGTGGCTTCTGTCCTCTCTGTGCCTGGTGAAGCCTTGTCACCTGTGTCTGCAACTTTAGACACAACATAAATCAAGGCACGATTGGCATTCATGGCACAAGTGCATGTGTAGAGCTCCTGGCAGCACTGGCATTTCTAAGGCGAGTGCTAGGCATAAAATCACTTTTCCTGCAACGTTGGAAGCAAAGAATTTTCTGTGTTCCACCAACACATGGTGGGAGATGACCCTGGGGGTGGGGATGAAGGACACCTTTCAGATGTTTTGTAGTGTCTAGTCTTTTCCTTTAATTCAGCAAGCATAAGAACATTATCTGTTCATATTGCCTACATTTGCATTCATTTGTTTATGCAATAAAATTCAGAAATTGACTCAAAACAGGCAGAGTATTAAAGGGCTATAGATAGATACGTTGCAAAGGAGTGGGGAGAAAATTAGTTATTAAAATGTAATTATAACAGCTAACATTTACTGAGTGTTTCTCTGTACCAGGCACTGGGCTAATTGTTTTCCCTACTTTATCTTATGTAATCAGCCTAGCTCTGCGTGGCAGCCTCCTGGCACAGAGGAGAGAGTTGTGGCACAAAGCGATGATTTAGCTCACTCCAGATCCCAGTGGATGGTAAGTGGCAAAACCATCACAGATGGCCTGATGCTGGAGCCTGGCTGCGCTTTCCCTTATCATAAAAGTACAATGGAACCCGCTGTAAATGAGGTTTTTTTTTTTTTTTTTGAGACAGAGTCTCACTGTGTTGACTGGGCTAGAGTGCCGTGGCGTCAGCCTAGCTCACAGCAACCTCAAATTCCTGGGCTCAAGCGATCCTCCTGCCTCAGCCTCCCAAGTAGCTGGGACTACAGGCATGCACCACCGTGCCCGGCTAATTTTTTCTATATATTTTTAGTTGTCCGATTAATTTCTTTCTAATTTTAGTAGAGACGGGGTCTCGCTCTTGCTTAGGCTGGTTTCGAACTCCTGAGCTCAAACAATCCGCCCGCCTCGGCCTCCCAGAGAGCTAGGATTACAGGCGTGAGCCACCGCGCCCGGCCTGTAAATGAGGTTTTTGATGAATCCTTTAAAAAAGAAGGCAAAAGTACTGAAGATAATTGTACCATAATTCTTTCCATTCTGTATGTTCAGATTTTTATTTATCAGATTTTATTTTTATTTTATCAGATTTTAAGTGTAGTACATTTTCATGTAGTTCACCCAAGATGTTTTGTGGCAAATTTAACATTTCATTGTTAAAGCAATCATCACAATATGGTAATTGTTATGCCCGGTAGAAAATAAGAGAGAAAAGAAATTTTCTGCTACCAATGGCTTTTGTTTAAAAGAAGAAAAGAGGCACTTAACTCTCTGAGGCATAGAGGCCTTCTGTCATCTTAGATAAGCCGCCAGCCACCAACCAGAACCCACAGGCCAGGGGCGGGTGTCCTTGTTCAGATAAGGACTGCGCATGACCATAGCGGGAAATAAAATAAAACTCAAAAAGCGCTTCTGAGGGGGAGAAAGAGGCTGACGCTAATGAGATCATTTGCGCTTTCTTCTTTACACGCCTTTGTCGTTTCCCAGGAACACTTGATCTTATGATGTTTGTGGTCAGTGATTCTTGGCTGGCATTGGGTTGGGGATTCCCCTCCCCACCCCCAGCTGGTGCTGCAGGTCCTGGAATTCAGTGCCCAACCCCTGAGCCCCAGAGCACTGCCTCCCTCAGGAGGGCCTTGGGCTCCTTTGGGTAGAAAAACAGCCACTAATTCTGGTCATTTCAGGTCTTGCTCTCGTCTTTACTCTCCCGCACTGCATCTTTCCATCCTTTCTCCTAAAGTATCCTCTCTCAGTAACTCAGATCGAAGGACCCTCGACGTCAAACACCTGCCATGCGTCTATTTCTGCTCTGCCACTGAATCTACGAGAAAAATAAATACCTCTTTCGGAAAGTTTAAAGTAGTGGGGAGACCTTCCCTTCCCTCTTTCTCCTGTTGAAACATTAAAAAAAAAATAGAGAGAGCTCCCCTAAGACATATTAAATGATAAGACACATTAAATAATAGAATTTGACTTAGAAAGATTCCATTTTTCAGACACATAGCAGTTCTGTATCTGTAATTTGGCAAGCTTGCTGCCAAGTTCACACCGTGCTGTGTCTGGCAGCCTCCTGAAAACTGTATGAGTCACCTGCAACTCTGCATCCTCTGCTTAGGGGGAGGGGAGGAACATGAGCCCAGAGAAGCAGCACTGGGAGAGTGTGACTGCGGAGGCTCCCAGACCTTCCTTTATGGTTTTGAGATATGGTCCAACTGGGTAGAGAGGGGAGTTACCTGCTTCATTATTCTGCAGTTCCCGGCACTGCTCAGATGTAAGGTTATCTGTCCCACCGCAGCTGCAATGGGACCAGGACCAAGGCGCTGGAATGTAGAAGGAGCCAGGCTCTTCAGAACTTCTTGTGGCGCTGCAGTGACCAGAGCAGATATATCTTCTGGCTCCCTGGCTGACAAGCTTCCAAGATTAATTGAATGTCTCTCCGTTTCTTACATAGCTCAGACACTCTTATTCTGTCTGCATGAAGAATGCAAGTAGGTCATTACTTCTGCCTGATTTAAAATCCCCACGCTCTGTGCAGCCTGGCCAGTGCAGCCTGGGTGTGTGGAGGTGGGGGTGCACTTGTGGACTTCTCAGGGTAATTACCTCTGCTGTTCACCACTCATTGTGAAGGGCCAGTGTATTCACGGCTGGTGCTGTCTCACACATGGGGCCGTTTCCTGGGTGTCTCTCAATCAGCAAAGATGCTGTCATGCCTGCTGAAAGTCTCATTAGAATTCTGGAAACATTTGCTTGGCATTTCCCTTCTGTAGTATCTGGTTCAAAATGACTCTGTCTGGGATTTATGCCACAATCATTTTCATAGTCAGCTTTTTCTACTTCTTTTCACTCTGGAAAATCATGACGATGGTGACGTGTGAAAACCCACCGTATTTTCCAACTAGTGCATATGGCAAGGGAAAAAGCATGAAAACCCTCACGGGTGTCTACCGTCATGGCCAAGAGCTTTGCCTTATTGATTCGTGAACATGCATCAAGAAAATAGCCAGGGATAGTATGTGTGTGTGTGTACATATATATGAAACAATATTATTATTAAAAAGGAACTACAATAAAAGAAATTTTAACAAGGAAAAAAACCAAACATTATTCTTTCATTAATGCAAAAACTAATTTCATAATGGTATGTTCCATTTCCACCTTTGGCAAATACGTGTATTTTATATGTTGGATCATGCATGCAGCATATGCAGTTTTATTTTCTGACGTAGGAATTCTGGTTGACAGTTGCTTCTTTCTTTGCACCTGCCTCCATAGCATAGCATCTAATCTGTATTTCTACTCTAGCAATTATTTCTCTGTTCCACAATTAATATTTGTGTATCGATCTCCCCTATCCCTGGAGGGGAAAGAGCAGGTCATATTTGTCTTTATATTCCTAGCATGCAGCACAGTGTGTCTGGCATACAGTTGGCACTTGATAAATGCCTGAAAAGTGAGTGATTAGAAGTATAGTGCAATCAGAGTGGATTGGTCTAGACTGGGGTTTTCCTGTTCTGAGGGCTGTGAGTTTGTACCGAGTTCTGAGTACATAGGTTCCTAGATATTTAGTATATGGGATTAAAGGGGAGATCCTGAAATTTGCAAGAATCATGCCCATTGTAAGTTCTCAGTAAGGTACAATCTACCAGCTAGATGCCTAGTAGACATGCAAAGGCACCGGGGAAGGTGAGCCACAGCTTGATCTGGTGTGGCTCAGCTCTTGGTCAAAAGCCTTAGGTGGACTTGCCGAATCGCTGGCCTTGAGGACTGCTGACCGCTTAATGTGATTTGAAAGAACCCAGAGCTCCATAGCATTCATATCTAGTTACCCATAGTGATAAAGAACACACATTTTTTGAGGTAACTAATGATCCCTGATATGATTATCAACCTCAACCTGTATCTGCCCTATACAGATGGGTCAAGTTCAAAGCAAATAGCAAAATGAAAGGCAAATTGAATTTCATTGTCCATGAAGTGGTCTGAGAAAGATTCTGGAAAGATAGCGGTGGGGCAACAGAGTCTTTTAATCATACCAATTTCCTCATCAAAAACAGAAAGGGCAACAAAGTAGCAAAACCAAAAACCCATGGGCAACCTTTACAATGAAACTGCAAGTTAAGCTATCCCCTAAACCCCAAAACCCAAACCCCGAACCACATGCAAATAAGAGCAAACCACCAGCACCCACAAGGCCTGCATGGTAATCAGTACCTGTGCAGAAGAAAGTGAGGGGGGCAGCAGGGCACCAGAATAGGAGAATCCTGAAGTGGCTATTAGGTGGTCACTGGAAAGCAAGACGAGCAGCTGGAGAAGAACAGCTGAAATCTGAAGGGGCCTGCCCAGCCCCGCAGTGTGTGCATGTGAGAGGTCCATGGTAAGCTCCGAAGAGACCAGAGCAGTCCAGCCCTCATGAATTCTCTAAACAGTCTGGCCAGGACGCCCTTAGGACACAGAACTCCACACTGAGGGCCAGCCGTGGGAGAACAAAGTAGAGCAAGACATGGACGACTCAGACAAGAAAAGAGAAGGTCCAGATAAAAGTGGTGGAAGGGAATAGAGCCAGGAAATCACAGAAGGAAGCTACACACACAATCACACACACACACACACGCACACACACACACCACTCTCACACACTCACACTCTCACACACACATTCACACTCTCTCGCACATACACATATAATTGAAAAAACAAGAGGGAGCTCTGTGAAGATAGAAATGCTACCCTGCCCCCTTCTAAAAGTTAAGTAAAGTTGCTTTAAAATAAACAATGAGAAACTAAAGTCAAATTCCACAGAAAGTTCATAAGAAAAAAAAAAGAATAAGCAGCACAATATTACAGACATTACAAACACATTGGGAAAAAAAATCCACAAAAAAGATCACAACTATAACATTCTCCTTCAAAATGAACTAAAAGACATTAAGAAAATGATATGACTGAATAGATATTTCTCCAAAGAAAACATAATAAGCATATTAAAATATATTGAACATCATTAACTATCAGGGAAATGCAAATCAAAACCAAAATGGAAAACCATTTTATACCACCAGGATAGCTGTAATAAAAAAGATAATAGTAAGTGTTGGCAAGGATGTGGAGAAATCAGAGCTTTCATACACTGCTGGTAGGGTTGTAAAACAGTTCAGACACTTTGGAAAACTGCTTGGTGGTGCCTTGAAAAGTTAAACATAGAGTACCATGTGACCCAGCATTTCCACTCCTAGGTTTAAACCCAAGAGAACTGAAAACATTTCCACACAAAAACGTGTACATGAATATTCATAGCAGTATTATTGATAAAAGCCAAAAAGTGGAAACAACGCAAATGTCTATCAACTCATGAATGGATAAATAGTCATATATTCATTCATGGAATATTATTTGGCCATAAAAAGTGATGAAATATTAATATATGCTACAACATGGATGAACCTTGAGAACATTGCATGAAGTGAAAAAGGCAGACATAAAAGACCACGTATTGTATGATTTCATGTATATGAAATGTTCAAATAGACAAATCTGTAAAGACAGAAAGTAAATTAGTGGTTGCTTTGGGAATGGGGAGGAAATAAGGTAATGGGTATAGGGTTTCTTTTGGGGATGATAAAATGTTCCAAAATCGTGATGGTTACACATCTTTGTGAATATACTAATAACCATTGAATTGTATACTTTGAATAGGTGAATTATGTAGCGTGTAAATTTTATCTCAAAAAGCTCTTAAGAATATCATAGAAGACATAAAAGAATAACACAAATCACAATTAGACAAACTCAGAAATGAGGTGATAGAACCCAGAAAGAATTAGAAATAAGAGAAAAAATTATTTCAGGAATGAGAACTAAACTAGAAAAAACAATAGAGCGGATAAAAAAAATAACATTTTAAGAGAAATAGAAGGTGAAATGGAAGAAATTTTTAAGAATCAAAAAGAAATAAAAGATACTTCTTACAGTATAATATTTAGAAAAAAAGAAATAAAAGAGATTAAAAGGATTCAAGAGAAAGTGATAGATATTAAAAATAAAGAATATATAACATGTGGACAATAGGAGTTTTTAAAGGAAAAAAAAAACAAAGCAAGGGAAAATAACAGCTTCTGAAAACTATAATTCAAGAAAACTTTCCTGAAATAAAAAAGATTTGAGACTACATATTGAAAGAGCACAACACATATCTTGAACATTGACTGAACAACTAACACCAAGATATAGTGTAGTAAAATTATTGGAATTTTTTTTTTTTTGAGACAGAGTCTTACTCTGTTGCCCAGGCTAGAGTGCCATGGTGTCAGCCTAGCTCACAGCAACCTCAAACTCCTGGGCTCAAGCCATCCTCCTGCCTCAGCCTCCCAAATAGCTGGGACTACAGGCACGCGCCACCATGCCCGGCTAATTTTTTCTATTTTTAGTTGTTTGGCTAATTTCTTTCCATTTATAGTAGAGACGGGTTCTTGCTCTTCCTCAGGCTGATCTCGAACTCCTGAGCTCAAGCAATCCTCCCGCCTCTGCCTCCCAGAGTGGACTTTTAAAAGAAAAGAAAAAGAATCCTTTGATTGTCTATGCAAAAACAGTAAGAGACTTATGGGAAAAAGAAAATTAGATTTTCAATCAGAAGAAAATAGAATAATATACCAAAGATACTCAAGGAAAGATGTGAGCCAAACATTTTCTATCAGCAAAATCGATGTTTGGGTAATAGTTACAAAGAAACTGTTACCAACATGCCAGAAGTCGAGGAATGTTGTTTTCATGAGCTTTTCCTGAGGAATTGATTAGAGAATGAGCATCAGGAAACCAAAATGATTACTCTCTAATATTCGTTCTGGTGAGATTGCGAAAGATACGCCTCCCTTTGATAAACAGCACTTTAGGGGAGAAGAGGATATTGCCCTAAGAACTTTGTGATAAATTACTTATACACAAGATAATAATTGATTTGGGATTTACAAAAAATAATTTATCTTCTTATAGTGACTTAAATCCAGCTATCTTTACTGAAAACAAATGTCCTACGTGCCTTTGCTATTCATCTCGTTTGACTATTTAAAAAGGAAGGCGTTTAAAATCATATACATTTAAAAATAATTCAAATAGGAAAAGAAAATAAGTCATTAGATTTTAAAAATGAAATTTTGGCTATAAAGGAAGGCCGTATCTTTTTAAGAAACACTGTTAAAGTAATAAATTCCCCGGTCTCTCCAAATCACTTTGAAAATTCCAAAGCAGGCAAATTTTATCTTCTAACATGAAAGTAGGCCCTTTGAATGCAGGGAACATATTATAATTTCTTTCGTATTCTCTGCCAAGAACATTCAAATACAAGGCTTATTTGATAACCAGACCAATGCTTCCAGAATTTGCAATTAGTAGATTGTCCAGAAGAGGGCACTCGCTGCCCAAGCTACTCAAAGGAGCTTCCAGACAGGGCCGAGCTGAGTAGCTAAGAACAAAAAAGACACACATTCCTCCGAGAGGACAGAACAAAAGGGTAGATTTTTTAAAACAAAAGCAAATTAGTGCAACCTCTGTGGAAAGCAATATGGAGATACCTTAAAGAGATACAAGTAGAACTACCATTTGACCCAGCAATCCCATTACTGGGCATCTACCCAAAAGAGCAAAAGTTGCTCTATGAAAAAGACACCTGCACTCGAATGTTCGTAGCAGCACAATTCACAATTGCAAAGATGTGGAAACAACCCAAGTGTCCATCAATACATGAGTGGATTAATAAACTGTGGTATATGTATACCATGGAGTACTATTCAGCTTTAAGAAACAATGGTGATATAGCACCTCTTGTATACTCCTGGAAAGCGCTGGAACACATTCTACTAAGCGAGGTATCCCAAGAATGGAAAAACAAGCACCACATGTACTCACCATCAAACTGGTATTAGCTGATCAACATTTAAGTGCACATATAAGAATAACATCTATTGGATGTTGGGCGGGGGGGAGGGAGGAGGAGGGGACGGGCATATGCACAAACAATGAGTGCGATGCGCACCTCCGGGGGAATGGACACACTTGAAGCTCGGACTTGGGGGGGAGGGAGAGTAAAGGCATCATAAGTAACCTAATCATCTGTACCCCCATAACATGCTGAAAAAAAAAAAAAAAAAAAAAGAAACCCAACATTTGATGCTGACTCCCATAACCTCCACAGCCTGTAATTCAGCCCAAACTGAATATTACATTATAAAAAATAAACTGGAAAGCACCTGTTTTTTGTTTTTTAAAATGATATTGTTTGTTTGGTATAATAATTGCATACCAGTAATGACTGCTTATTCAATAGTCAATTTTGCCTGAGCTGTGTTTTCCCAGAATGAGATGCACGTAGGCATTGCTGAACCCAAAACCAGTACATTTGAACATGAAGCATGTGTTTGGTCCGGACAAAAGTATGGATGCTCTGTTTCATAAGAGAGCGGTCAGACACCCAGCATGCCTCCTAATAACGCCCACTCTTCTCACGCCTCACTGTGTGTGCCCTCCTTTACTAGTAAAAACACATCGCATCCACACGAATAGCTCTACTCAAGCAATAATGCTTTTTAAAACTTAGTTGCAGCCACTTTCATGGTCTGTTTTTAAGAAAACAGTGGATGTTCCTCAGCAAACACCAAGACAGCAATATCCCAGAGCAAGCAACTCAAAGCAAACACGCAAAAGGAAAACCCAGCCCCCTTGCTTACTTACAGGTCTTTAAGCTGCTAGTGTTGACATTAGTTTCTTAGATCTCCTGTGTATTTTCTTTTCTATAGCAAACAACCGGACTTTCATCTATAAAGAGGCAAATTCGGCTGCCCCAGAAAGGTGGGCTGATTGTCCCCCTGAGGCCAAAAGAAGACTGAGCATTGCTGAGGAGCAATGGGCAAGAAGTCTTAGCAACACAGGCCCTTCTGCATGAGCTATAGCGATCCATTACAGCGTCAGGGTAAAGGACCAGAACCGGAGACGACAAACAACCTTAAGATTACAGGGTTTGAGAAGGATTCGGCTACAGCTTTTTCTTAGGGTCTGTTTGAAAGCATTACATTTAACTTCAGTGTGCCTTTGCAAAAGGTATTTTTAGAAGCAATTATGTTAAAAGCTCTGAGTTCCCTGGAGTTTTATCTATACGGATATCTCTTGGCCTAAGGGACCTTAAGGTATTGAATTAAGTGAGTCTCCTTTTAAGAAGCAAGAGCTTCCACATGTACAGAAAGCAGCAGCCTCAGAGCACAGGAGCTTGAAGGCATTTGCAAAAGGCCAGGTGCACCTGGGTATGAGCTGCTAAGGAGGTGAGAGTTGTTGCTTTGGGCAGTCTTTTCCCTGGTGGGGCACATTGCTCAGGTAAGGGGCCTGTGAAGGCTTGATACAGGACTCTGGTGCTCTTGCCTCCCTACTCCTGGGAGGGTCCCTACGAGAAAAACTAGGAGGCAGGGAAATGGGAGAGCCACCCAGCACTGCTTGCCCACACCTGCCACCTGGCCGGCCAAGCTGTCTTGATTTCCTGCCTTTTGGACTAGGACACCAGGCTGAGGCCCAGCCCTCCACCCCTGCTACCCACCCACAGCCCCAGCCCGTATGCAGCTAAAGCTCTGATCACATCTTCCCTTGGTGCTATTTTACATTTCAACTTCAGTTATTTCCTGCTTGTGTTCTAATGCAGGTGTTTCTGTCTTGGGGCCTTAAGGATGGACGGGCTTCAGGATCTGGAACCCCCCAAAGCCATGGGCAAAATGCGTGGGTATCAAAATGTGCATTTTTTCCCTGAGAGGGTGACCTTTCATTTTCATGGGATCCCTCAGAGGGACTGACAGCAACCAAAGGACTATGCAACCACGCCGGAGGGATTTCGGGAGAACTGAGGTTGGAGAAACTGCACTGGGCCAGTGACAAGCCACAGCTATCAAGTTGTGACAGGCAGAAGAGTCACAAGAGCTTGACATATCCTTCCACAGAATGTGGATGACAAAGGGACCTGAGAGATTGTCAACCCTCCCCCTTATTTTATAAACAAGGAAACTGAGTCTCAAAGTCACACAGGACAGGCGTCAGGCCCAGCACCTGACTCTCCTAACTCTCAGCCGGGAGCTTTTCCCATAACCTCACTCATGATGGCTCTTCTAGTTCTAATCCTGGAAACCGTGGGAAGGTGTCACAGGAGAGATGACCCTTAATATCATCCAAGCCATTTGAGACTTTATAGGGTTCATATGGGCAGCATGTTGTTAGGAGTGTGGACTCTGCCTCTCACTATGTGCCTTTAGGGAAATTGCCTCACTCTACGGACCTGCTTCCTTATCTGTACAGTGGGAGTGATTGTGGCAGGTACCATGTGAGATTGCTGCGAGGATTAAATGAGTGTGTGCACGTGTGTGTGTACACACACACTCATTTAATACATATGTAGCTTAGAATAAGGTCTGACATATTAAGCACTCATCCTCATCCTCCTCGTCTATTGTTGATATTTTAGCAAGCATTTATTGAGCACCTGCTATATTCAAAGCATTGTGTCAGGCACCAAGGAACAAAGATAAAAGACCCAGTTTATTCCCTCCAGTCAGGTGCAGGGAGAGGAGAACCACAGTTAATTAAAATAGATTGTGATGAGAGCTCGACAGTGGTCAGCCCTGTGCCCTTGGTAACTGGAGGAGCACGAACTGACATCTAGTGCCACAAAACACAAACCTACACAGATAAAACACAGTATGCTATCTGGATCTACTGCCAAGGGCCCCTGGAGTGATGGAGTGTGCACAATCTGCCAATGCAGACGTTGTTCGCTCTGGCTACCCCAGGGGCAGAGCTGGCAGGTGCTGCCAAGCGGCAGATTGGGATTGGAGGTAAGAGGGAAGTTGGGAGTGAGGGTGTCGGGCTGGGAAGTGGCTACCTGAGGACCAAATATTGCAAAAGCTGCCAGGACAGCCTGGCATCTGATTGTGCCCCAGAGTTTATGGCACAACAGGAACAGAGACACGGAGAAGCAGAGCTGGGATTGAGACATGAGTAGGCTGGGCTAATTTCCTCCACAGTGGTAGTGTGGTTTGTGTTCCTTTTTGAAGGCACATGGCTAGGACCCCAAGCCCACCAACCCTATGGGTTAAATATTAAGCCTTCTGTATTAGTCAAGGTTCTCCAGAGAAACAGAACCAATATGGTGCATGTGTGTGTGTGTGTGTGTGTGTGTGTGTGTGTGTGTGTGTGTATAGAGAGAGAGAGATTGAGAGAGATTTATTTTAAGGAATTGGCTCATGCCTTTGTAGGGCCAGGAAACCTGAAATCTGTAGGGCGGGCCAGCAGGGATTGATGTTACAGTCTTGAGTCTGAAGACTATCAACTCAGGCAGAATTTCTATGCTACCAGATTGAGGCTGACGTTCGTCCTTTTTGAGGGACCTCAGTCTTTTCTTTTAAGGCCTCCAATGAATTGAATGAGGCCCATCCACATTATGGAATAATCTGCTTTACTCAAAGTCTAGTGATTTAAATGGGAATCAAATCTAAAAAATACCAGTCCCAGCTACTTGTGAGGCTGAGGCAGGAGGATCGCTTGAGCCCAGGAGTTGGAGGCTGCAATGACCTATGATTGCAACACTGGACTCTAGCCTGGGTGGCAGCGTGAGACCTTGTCTCTATAAAACAAAACAGAACAAACAAAGAATACCTTTACAACAACAACTAGATTGGTGTTTGACCAAACAGCTGGGTGCCATAGGTAACAAGGGCTAGCCAAGTTGACACATAAAATTAACTGACTCCAACACTGACCAAAGACAGTGTAGGGCCACGTGAAGTCAGGAAGGAAGGGAGAGCCTTTTAAATTTAAAATCCTAGCATGTCCGGACCTTTTCTTCCAACTCTCAATTCACTTGTCACCTCCTCCAGAAGGCGCTCCCTGACCCCCTGCTGTGAGTTGTGCACCTTCTCTGCAGAGCCGTGCCCACTGCCTGCCTCTATAGCCCTGTTAGTTCTGTGTTATAACTGTGTGTTCATTCTTGCAACTCTGTCTTTTATCCTTGCAGCCCAGGGCCTAGCTTTAACTGCACCACTGTGCCTAGTAGGTACTTAATAAATGCTTGTTCCATCAATAAGTTTCCGCTTTTGGAATTTCACCTGAGCCTCCATACCAATAAAGAAAGGAATTCAAGTTGTCTGATAAACCTTGATACCAAGACAGCCCAGCACCGGAGGTGACAGACAGCCTGTATGTTTGCATTAAACATGGAACTTATCAAAACACACATCGTCCCCAGTGATGAGTACTACTCTTCTATGTAATGTGCTAATAGAAACACATATTTTTCTCATTTACCATCAGATAGCAGCTATGAGTCACTTCCTCAGGAGTGGGGGTTCAGATGAAGCATCTTGATAGGGAAGGTTCCAGACCCAGTCCTCTGGGCTTGTCTGTTTTCCATTCCTTCCTTCACCCCATAAGCATTTACTGGGTGCATGAGGGGCATGGTCCCAGCACCCAAGGAATTTACTGCCTAGAGGTCAAGATTTCACTTATATTTTCATAAAGAAATGCTAGGTTCATTTGATATTTTGCAATATGGAAAGGTAGTGAATCTTAGGTCAAAAGCATCATGCTTTTTCATGACTTTATCTTTAAATGTGACACCAAGTCAAAGCTTTGGGCATTGTGAGGCTATGCTCTGGGCCACTTCAAATTTTGTGCCATTTTTTTCCCTAGCAGAATATGGTAGGTTAGAGTGCCCCATATCAGGCTTAAAATTCTGACCCTGTAACTGCTGGGAACTCAGAAAAACCAAAGGCAGTGAAGGAAAATTTCCCCTTTTCCCCCTTTCTCTGGCCAATAATTCAAAATTTAACTTGGAAACCAGGGGAGAAATAGAGTAAGGTTTCCTTTGTAGTTATCATAAAATTAGCATACTGCAGAATTTTAGATTACAAACTAGAGAAGAAATTTGTTCAGAGTGATACATTATAAATCCAAATAGGTCTCAAACTTCAAAAATTCTTCCAGTTGCATCTTGTATTAATAAGTTCATCTGTGCAAAGACACTTCTGAGCAGCCCTCTTCTGCTGGCTGTGTGCCAAAGGGGCTTCGGAGGTGAACGTTTCTTGGCATTGGTTCTATTGCATATGGTGGTGACATAAGGACACTTACCAGGAAGGTTTCATCTCCAGTCTGCTGTTCTCATGACATCGTATGGCTTGGGAAAGCACAGCCTGCAAGTACATACAGTACGCACTATAAAGGAAAGACATTAGATTCGAGGCAGAGATTTTTAAAAATAATGTACAGTATTAAAATAGCTAGGTATTTTAAGTACATTTTAGCTGTAGGTACTAGATTTATCTGAAATTTTAAGTAAATAGAATCTAAACAGCAATTTTCACAACATGGCAGACTGAGTTGAGATGACCACTACCCAGTGGTGTGCTGGTAAATGTTTAACAACCGGCTCTTAAAAAAAAAAGGAAAGCCTTACTACTTACCATGTATTTTATTGTTATAAAGATGTATATAACATACAACTTACAAATAGAAATTAAATATATAATACTCTTTAAAGTCAGCATAGCCAATTGATTCTCACAGAATGTTTTTGTTGAGTTTTGCAGAACATCTGTATCTGTAGCCAACCAGTGATCGCAATCTCACTGTAATTTGACAAATAGAGCTGCATTGTAATCTGCTAACTCTTTTCTCAAAAAGTTTATTGTCATAAAATCTGGTATGTGATCTATTGTTAAACTATTTCTCATGCTCATATAAATTACATTCATTAAGTTGAAACCTCTTTAAGCTTCAGCATTAGATATGACATACTTTTAAATTTATTCTGCATTATTAACATTTTCTCATCACTTTCGTAATTCCGGACTAGGGGTTGACAAACTATGGCCAGTGGGCCAAATCTGGCTCACAACCAGTTTCGGAAATAAAGTTTTATTGGCACATGCCCACACCCATTTGTTTACCCATGGTCTATGGCTGCTTTTGTGCTACAAGGGCAGAGTTGAGTAGTTATAACACAAACTGTGTGGATCACAAAGCCTAAAATATTTACTGCTTGGCCCTTTACAGAACAAGTTTGATGACCCTTGATCTAATTGATCAACAAAACAATACATCAAGCCCTGATTTGTAGTGTTAGCAGTAGATACTCTCACCATGGCCAATTTAGAACCACGGGTGTGATGTCACTGAACTCGAGTCTGGAAGAGGTGCTCAGTAGAACACCATTATCCATACAGATACAACAGATGTAAGTAACCTCAAAAGCCGAGAGCACAGTAAAATGTAGTACAATAATTTGGAAGTGATAAGTTTTGAGTTTCTTTTACTTTTGTTTTTATTATAATTTATTTAATTTTGAATTTATAAATTTAATTTTTAAATAATGTCTGTGTTTAGCAACTGGCTCACAAAATTCCTAAAAATTTAACAATTGGCTCTTGTGCACTAATACTGGCTAACCCACTGCCACCCTTCAAATGAAAAATCCATGGCAATGCTGCTTAAACCATAACATGAATTCATAACATTCGGATCTAAGCTCAAAGGGAATAAGAGGTGTGACATTGTGATATTGTAAGAAATAAATATTTGGTCTTCATCCCTGGTTGCTGGCTCAAAGCTCCTAAAACCCTTGTAATTTCCTGAGTCATAGGGGTGAGAGGAATGTCTTTTGTTACTGGTAATAAGCCCCTTTCACCCACACCTGAGTTATGCTAATGAGCTAACTCTTGGTGGGCCCCTAGATAGCTTCAGGAGGGGGGCTGGTTGTCAGAGGTACAAACCACAGGATTGGAGAGTTGGGACTTTCAACCCCAACCCCCAACCTCTAGGGAGAGGAGAGGGACCAGAGACTGAGTTAATCACCAACGGCCAATGATTTGATCAACATGCCTAGAATCTCCAGTAAAAAACCCTAAATGGACAGGTTCAGAGGGTTTCTGGTTTGGTAAACACAGCCACATACTAGGAGGGTGATGCACCCCAACTTCTCGGGGCAAGTCATAGACTGGGAGAAGATATTTGCAATGCGTATAACTAGCAAAGTATTTGACTCTAGAAAAATTAAGAATCCTACAATTCAATAAGAAAAGGACAGTCCAGTAAAAAAAATAAGCAAAGGGTATGGGATTAGCAATTCACAGAACAGAAAATGTGTATGGCTTTTAAAAAATGAAAAATATGTTCTACCTCATCCATAATCAAGGAAATGCAAATTAGCATAACAATGAGATAGCATTTCACACCTATGGAATTGGCAAAAATGTTAAAAACTGTTAAAACCAAGTGTAGCATTGGCAAGGATGTGGGGAAAGGAGATGCCTCACGGTGGGCGTATAAATGGCGCCACCACATAGGAGAGCCACTTGTTATCATCTACATAGCTAGGTGGGAAATGGGAAGTGTTTGTCAGCAGGGCACTGGCAAAATAAATTGTGGTGTATTCATACATTGGAATACCGTATGTCAGATAAAATGAACAAAGTAGATGTACACTATGAGCATAGACACATTTGGAAATACTACAAAATAGGTATAAAAGGCACATGTTGAATATATATACTGTATATATATTTATAAAATACTGAACAACAATATATACCTTGAAGTTATAAAGCCACGAGTAAAGAACACATGGAGGAAGGAAGGGACGGAGCTAAGTGTGATGACACTGGGGACTCCAACTGTGTCTATGAAGGTTTTGTCCTTTAAAAACTGTATGAAGGAGATATTGCAAAATGTTAAAATGTGTTCAATATTGGTGGGTGGCATGTGGGCATCTGCCACATTTTTTTTGTACTTTTTTGCATGTGTTTGAAATGTTTTTTTTTTTTTTTGAGACAGAGTCTCACTCTGTTGCCCAGGCTAGAGTGCCATGGCATCAGCCTAGCTCACAGCAACCTAAAACTCCTGGGCTCAAGCGATCCTCCTGCCTCAGCCTCCTGAGTAGCTGGGACTACAGGCATGCGCCACCATGCCCGGCTAATTTTTTTCTATATATTTTTAGTTGTCCAATTAATTTCTTTCTATTTTTAGCAGAGACGGGGTCTCGCTCTTGCTCAGGCTGGTCTCGAACTCCTGAGCTCAAACAATCCGCCCGCCTCGGCCTCCCAGAGAGATAGGATTACAGGTGTGAGCCACCGCGCTGGCCTGAAATGTTTTTGAAGACTGTCTAGGGAGTGGTCATGGCTAAATCCACCCCTTCATAAACTGTAGGAAATTGGAACTAGAAACTAGAAGACCCTCCAACTCCATATCTTCAACTCCTTTATTTTAGAAGACAGAAAAACAGTTGGGCTAATGCAATTTATCTATCTGTCTCTCTCTGTCTAATACAATTTTTAGATTGAGAATTTCCTGAGTATTTTCTGGCATGGATTTTGCACATCATAAGGGGTCATCAAATACTTGTGAAATACATCGGAAATGCCCCCAAAAGTGTCTGTTTGCTGCCTTTTGCTTCCATCCGACATCACTTACCATGAAGAGGTAGAGACTGAGGCTTATTGCTGATTCCTGTGGCTACTCTGGGCAGCAGTTTTCAAACTAAAGTGTCATCTGGGAACTTAATAAAAATGCAGTCTCCAAATAAAAATGCTTAATAAATATGCAGCCAAAGACACTGATTCGGTGGATGAGGGTGGGGTGTAGTCATTTTTAACGTGCACTTAGGGTGTTGCTGACATGGGTGGCCCGCGGACTACACTCTCAGAACAACAGCCGCAGAGTCTTGGCTGCCTTGGTTTCTTCTTCTTTCAAAACAAAAACAAAAACAAAAACAGGGGCAAAAAGGAGGCCTGGCTTACTGCTGGTGAACATGAGACCTGAGAAACCAGGGCAAGGCTCATCACCCAGCCTCATGGAAAAAAAGACTAGACTAGTCGCCAAAGTGAAAGTAGATGACCCATGTCAGCAGAAATGGAAGCGGCAAGTTTCCACTGCGAGTGCCAGGGTGGCGGCGGAGTGTAAGGTGATGCTTGAAAGAAAGGGGAGTCCAGTCCCTCCCCGTCCCCCGTCCGATGGGCAGAGGGAGAAGACAAGAAGAATCCCACTGAGGAAGGTCCTGATTCATTCCCAGCTGTGCGCTGATGTCTAATTACCTGCTTGTGTTTGCCGAGCGCACTCAGCCTCCCTGATAGAAAAGGGACATAATGCAGGCAACATGTTCATTGCTATGACATTGGAGGAGAGAGAGGCCCAGCAGGAATGTGAAGGCAGCCACTGACAGGCCAAATGCAGATCTTGCTAGCAGGACAGACAGACATGACAGACTGGTGGCCAGAACTCTGGAATGACATAATTAAACATGATGCTGCACACCGCCCCAGCCACGTTCCCTGTCCAAAGCCCCCGACAGGTCTGGTGCTGTTTCTGCTGAAAGACGATGAGACCTGGGAACCCCCCAGGATGAGCATTGTAGGTGATGGTCATCTCTGAGGCCACTTGGAGGTGACACCTGACGAGTCTTAGGGGAGGCTGAGCTCTGACTCAGGCTCGGCCGGTCAGCGCCATCCACTCAGGGTTCTGAATCTTGTATTAGTAGAGTCCCGTCAGGGAGGAGCAGACTGTTTTTCAGGCAGTGACAATGATGGCGACAGAGCAGTGACCGCACTCAGAGTCTGGTGTGGACAGGCGGGTTTTAGGGCACGGTTTCGGCTGAGTTCTGGCCTCAGGGCTTACTTTATACCCACAGGTTTTCAGTTTTCCCAGTGGCTCTGCGAGCTACTCAGTAGCCTGTTAGTCCACTTTTTCTCTTCGTATTAGCCAGAGTTTGGTGTCCACTCTTTATATCTAAGAACCCCAGCTGACTCACCAATGCCGCAGAGCAGGGAAAAGTTCCAGGTAAAGGAAACTACCTACTTAAAAAAAACATCCTCATAACTTCAGAGCTGATAAGGTCAGGAGTTTGAAGGCCTCGTGTGTTATTCATGATGAATAGGCACCAAAGATCTCTGATCTCTATACTTTTAAGAAGTGGCACAAGCCTTTTGACTCAGCATGTCCTGGTCTAGGACTTTATCTCCAGAAACACTCCCACAAGGATGATGCTAGTTGCTGGGCTTGAGCTACAAGCAAGGTGGTGGCCCATTTTCTGAGGCCTGATGGAGGGAACCATTGGGTGGATGAGTGGGAGTCAAGGGTGACATTAAGAAATGTTACATTTGAGATGCCCCTGAAATAGCCACAGAAGATACCAAGCCAGGGTTTGGATGGTTTAGGAATCTAGATTCAGATGAAGAACACATTTGGAAATCATCGGCAAATGGATGGTGTTTAAAGCCATGGATGAAAACACCTGGAAAAAGAAATTGATAGATAAGAATGAGAGGTCGTATCCAGAGATCAGGGAGAGGGTGACCGAGCAAAGGAGGCTGATTAGAAGTGTCTGGTGGGATAGGAGGAAAAGCTGTCTCCTATCCTGCTGTCCTCTCTTGTTGCATCATGTACACAGTGAGAGAGGAGAGTGATTCAAGACAAGGGAGTGGACAGCTGGGCCTCTCCTTGCAGGAGGGTCACATGAGATGAAGCTGGATTTCACAGCATGGAGATCACTGAAGCCCTTGACCAAGGGAGTTTCAGGGGACCGAGGAGGCCAGAAGCCAGGCTGGGGGAGATTGAGGAATAGGCAGAGAAATGGATCAAAGGGCAGGTGGAGGATTAGAGATATTCACGTGGTGCAGACCACTGGTTGGAGAGGTTTTGCTGTGAGGCAGAAAGGAGGAAGGGAGAAGCTGAGGGCCTGTGGAGTCCCAGGAAGACTTGATTGGCTGACGGGAGATTCCAGCACATGTTCGCATGTCAGTGGGAATGGCCCATGGAGAGGAGATTGACAGTGCAGGAGAAGGAGATACCTGGAGGAAGGAGGTCCTTCATTCAGCCAACATTTAGAACTTCCCGTGTGTCAGGGATTGCTCAGGATGTGAGTCACAGAACATCACTGAGTTGCCCAAAAAAGGTTGCCCTCTCATGAGCTCCCGTTCTGGAGTGAGTTCCTGTGAAGGGCCGGCTTTTGGCAGGAGCAGGGTGCTTGTAAGTGTGACAAGACAGGCATAGCTGTGGGTCCATTTGTAGGTTTGGAGATGGGAAGAGAATGGAGCTCCCCTCTGAGGGTGTCTATTCACTCGACTCCCTCGTGAGGCAGGTCTTCAGCTAACTATGGGAGAGGTGAAGAGAAAAAGTATGAAATCGCTGCTGGGGTGGAAAGTAAACTCACAATGGAAACAGGCAGGGTAGCCAAGTAATGCCTGTTGGAGGTTTGCGATCATAAATTTAAAGTGACATCAGTCAGCCTGATCGTGTGATTCTTTTTTTATTTTTTGAGACAGAATCTCACTCTGTCACCCCAGGTAGAGTGCAGTGGTGTCATCATAGTTCACAGCAACGTCAGATTCCTGGGCTCAAGTGATCCTCCTGCCTCAGCCTCCCGAGTAGCTGGGACTATAGGCATGTGCCATCACACCCGGCTAATTTTTCTATTTTTAGTAGAGACGGGGTCTTGCTCTTGCTCAGGCTGGTCTCAGATTTCTGAGCTCAAGTGATCTTCCTGCCTTGGCTTCCCAGAGTGCTAGGATTACAGGCATGAGCCACTGCACCCAGCTGATTGCGTGATTTTTTTTTTTCCTGTCATGGAAGCGACTCAAGGGCAGCCAGGTCAATATTTGAATCAGCAAAGGTTGGGGTTTTGCCGGATGAGTATGATTTAGACAAGAGAGGAACAAGGGAGTTGAGGAAGTCTGCCAGGGAGAGGATACAGGGATGTATCCTGTGATCCAGGCTGGTTGAGGAGAGCAGTGATGGGGGTGGTGGGTAGAGAAGGCACAGGAAGGGACGTCAATGGATGAGAGCCCTTGGAATGGAGTCATGGGGCAGAGGAGAGCTGGGAGGATGTTTGAGATTGACATTTTATCCTACTATTTTATTTTGCTCTGTTTTATTTTATTTTTGGGGGGGGACAGGGTCTTGTTCTGTCACCTGGGCTACAGTGCAATGGCACAATCATAGCTCACTGTACCCTCGAACTCCTGAGCTCAAGTGATCCTCCTGCCTCAGCCTCCCGAGTAGCTGGGACTACAGGCATGTGCCATCACACCCGGCTAATTTTTCTATTTTTTGTAGAGATGAGATCTCACAATGTTGCTCATGCCGGTCTTGAACTCCTGGCCTCAAGCAATCCTCCTGCCTCAGCCTCCCAAAGTGCTGGGATCACAGGCATGAGCCACCGTGCCTAGCCAAGATCAACATTTTAGAGGTGATGGAGATGCTTTTTTAAAAAAAATTTTTTATTTTTAATTATTATGGGTACATAATAGTTGTATATCTTAATAGGGTACATGTGATGTTTTGATACAGGCATACAATGTGAATTAATCAAATTAGGGTAATTGGGGTATCCATCACCTCAGGCATTTAACATTTCTTTGTGTTAGGAACATTCTAATTCCACTGTTTTAGTTTTTTAAAGTACACCCTAACCTATTGTGATAATAGTCACTTTATTGTGCTATCAAATATTGTTCATTCTATCTAACTAACTATATTTTTGCACCCATTAACCATCTCCACTTTATTCCTCCCCAATACCCTTCCCAGACTCTGGTAACTGTCATTCTACTCTCTGTCTCCATGAAATCAATTGTTTTAAATATTTAGCTCCCACAAATGAGTGAGAATATGTGAGATTTGTCTTTCTGTGCTTGGCTTGTTTCACTTAACGTAATGTTCTCCAGTTCCATCCCTGTCGTTGCAAATAGCAGGATTTCATTCTTTTTTGTGGCTGTATAATATTCCATCGTGTATGTGTACCATAATTTCTTTACCCATTCATCCATTGATGGACACTTAGGTTAATTTCATATCTTGGCTATTGTGAATAGTACTGCAATAAACATGGGAGTGCAGACATCTTTTCAATATAATGAATTCTTCTCCTTTGGATATATACCCAGCAGTGGGATTGCTGGGTCATATGGTAGTTCTATTTTCAGTTTTTTGAGGAACTTCCATATTGTTTTCCATAGTGGTTGCACTAATTTTCATTCCCACCAACAGTTCCGAGGGGTTGCCTTTCTCCACATCCTGGCCAGCATTTGTTATTGCCTGTCTTTTTGATAAGAGGCATTTTAACCGGGATGAGACGATATCTCATTGTAGTTTTGATTTGCATTTCTCTGATGACTAATGATGTTGAGCATTCTTTCATATACCTGTTGGCCACTTGTATGTCTTCTTTTGAGAAATGTCTATTCAAATCCTTTGCCCATTTTTGATTGGATTATTTGATTTTTTCTTATCGAGTTGTTAGAGCTCCTTATATATTCTAGTTATTAATCCCTTGTCGGACAGATCATTTGCAAATATTTCCTCGCATTCTGTGGGTTGTCTCTTCACTTTGTTGATTGTTTACTTTGCTGTGCAGAAGCTTTTTATCTTGATGTGGTCCCATTTGCCCAATTTTGTTTTGGTTACCCGTGCTTTGGGGGTATTACTCAATAAATCTTTGCCAGACCGCTGTCCTAAAGTATTTCCCCAGTGTTTTCTTTTAGTAGTTTCATAGTTTCAGGCCTTAGATTTAAGTCTTTAACCTATTTTGATTTGATTTTTGTATATGGCAAGAGGTAAGGGTCTAGTTTCATTCTTCTGCATATGGATATTCAGTTTTCCCAGCACCATTTACTGAAGAGACTGTCCTTTGCCCACTGTATGTTCTTGGCGACTTTGTCGAAGATGAGTTCACTATAGATGTGTGGATTTATTTCTGGGTTCTCTTTTCTGTTCCATTGGTCTATGTGTTTGTTTTTATGCCAGTACTGTGCCGTTTTGGTTACTACAGCTTTGTAGTGTAATTTGAGGTCAGATAATGTGGTTTTACTCTTTTTGTTCAGGATGGCTTTGGCTATTCTGGGTCTTTTGTGGTTCCATATACATGTTAGGGTTATTCTTTCTATTTCTGTGAAGAATTGACAGTCTATGGTGTGGCCATGAGACTGGAGTGGCTGGGGTGGGAAACAGGATAAGGCCCTGAAGTGGGTTGAATGGTGGCCTCTAAAAAGATAGTCTATGCCCTGGAAACTGTGACCCTGGGACTATGACCTTATTTGAAAAAAGAGTTTTTGCAGATATAATAATTAAGTTAAAGATCTAGAGATGAGATCATCCTGGATTACCCAGGTGGATCCTAAATCCAATAACTGTCCTTATAATAAAAAGAAGAGAAGACACAGACACACGGGAGAAGGCCATGTGAAGAGGTAGATTGGTGTCATACAGCCACAAGTCAAGGAACACCTGGAGCCACCTGGAGCTGGAAGAGGCAAAGAAGTTTCTCCCCTGGAGCCCCCAGAGGTACTGTGGCCCTGGCCATGCCTTGAGTTTGGATTTCTAGCCTCTAAACTGTGAAAGAGTACACTTCACCTAGTTGTAAGTAATTTGTTATGGCAGCCCTAGGAAACCAATACAGGAACTTAGGAGCTCTGGCATTGGATGTATACATCACTGGAAATGTTGAGGGGAAACCAGTGAGCAGGAATTAGGGTTTTTGATGAAAGGGGAAATGGCCAGGGTTTGCAGCAGATGGTCATGAGGAGAGGTAGGAAGTGATAGAGCTGGATGGCACTGCTTCAAGTAAGCGGTGGGTTTTAAGGAGAAAAGAGAGACATAACTTGGAAATGGCAGTGGGGGAGGCTCCAAGGCAAGCAGTGCCTGGGTTCAGCCCACAGACATGAGGGATGTGCAGCGAAGGGCTGAAGACAGGAGAGTCTGAACCACAGCAGAGCTGGGTGTGGCAAGAAGAGGTAACATCTGAGAGGGGATGGAGAGACCAGAATGGGGTGAGGGTGTGGGGATGGCTGCCGGAGGCTGGGACCTCTGGGAGGATCCAGTCCATAGGCCTGTGAGGTCTGCTACACTAGCTTGGGAGGGCGGTGGGCTATGCTCAGGGACTGTGCTTCTCAACACACAGCTTGACTGTTTGTCGGCCTTGGGGTACCCTCCCTCTGACAGCTGAGGATGCCGCAGGGGGCGCTGTCATCCAGAATACCTGCACGCCATGGCCTCCAGGACTGCCCCAGCATGCAGCTGCTTTTACGACTTCTGGCAGTTTCTTAAGGGCAGAGCTAAAACATTTGAGATTGTTTGTCTAGTTAATAACCAGATTATATCTCAAGATTTATATTAATGTATGTCTAACAATAAGCGATCTGTTAAATAGATTATGATACATTCATATGATGGAATGTTATGGGACCATTACAAATTATGTGGTTGAAAAATATGGGAAAATGCTCATATGATGCAACAGGTAGTGTCTTAGTCCATTCAGGCTGCTATGACAACGTACCATAAATTGGGAAGCTTATAAGCAATAGAAATTTATTTCTTGCAGTTTTGGAGGCTGGGAAGTCCAAGATCAAGGTGCCGGCAGATTCCGTGTCTGGTGAAGGCTGTCTTCCTGGTTCATAGATGGCGCCTTCTGGCTGTGTCCACACGTGATGGAAGGGGCCAGGGAACACTCCAGGTCTCTTTTCTAAGGGCACTAATTCCATCCATGAGGGCAGAGCCTCATGACCTAATCACCTCCCCTCTTAACACCACCACCTTGGGAGTTAGGATTTAACATATGAATTTGGGGAGGACACAAACATTCGGACTATAGCAGAGAGTTAAGTGCAAAAAACATACAAAATGATCCCAATCTGGAAAAACAAATGAAAATTTTTCTACAGGCATACTTAGGCCTGGAAATAGACTATGTGCTAAAACAGTAACACTCCTCTGTAGATAGGAGGATGGGAAATTTTTATTTTCTTTCTACTTTACTGTATTTTCCCAAAAGTGATGATGAATGTCTATCACTTTTATGATCTGAAGAAAATAAGAAAGGAAATTAGTCCTGACACACTTCTCAAATACTTTTTCCCCTCTCTCTGAGAAGGGTATTTAAAGAGGTGTCCAGGGTCTCCTTGGGGTCACAGTAAGTGGGAGACTCCGTCCCCTTCCTACCCTGCACTCTGCCCGTACCCATGGCAGGTGCTTCTCGAACATGGTCCTCACTTGTTCCTCCCACGCTGAATCGAAGGATCTGGGGTTGGAATGACCAGGGTGATCACCTGGCCTAACCTGAGTCTGTGGACCTTTCCATCAGCGTCCTGGATGAGTGGCCTCCTGGACAAGGCCTGTTTCTCTCTGGGTGTGACACTCACCATGCCTGCAGCTTTTTCTTTCTTCTAAGACCTGCCAGCCCTCACCTGGTACCTTCAAGGAGTCTGGGGCACTCAGCCACCAATCCGCTGTCTCCTTCTCAGGACCCACTGGCCCTTCCCACCTCCCAGCTGGCCCCACTCCTCTCCTGCACCCCTTGTCCCCTGCCCTTGGCCCAGGTGCCCTTTCTGGCACTGCCCTTGGGACTCAGCCTGTGTTGACTCTCCTTGTGGCCTCTGGCTCCTTCTGCTCCATCCTACCCTGACAGGATGCCCCAGCCTCCCTTGGGCCCCTTGGAAATGTCCCTGTGGCCTCCTCTCTGCTTGTGTCTTTGGAACTGGGAAGGGGAGGTGGGAAGGAGATTTGGACAAACCTCTTTTCAC
>NW_012147819.1:1126384-1158572 GCF_000956105.1 Propithecus coquereli | reverse complement strand
GCACGTTTACAAGGCCAAGGTCAAAGGCCTTGCTGAAGTGTCAGCACAAATACCTCAGCGCTGCCCTGATCAGCCAGGCCAGGGCTCTTCCCCAATCTCTATGCTGCTGAGCGACTTAGAGCCTCGCTTTTCTCGTCTGTACGACAGGGATAATGACGATATCAATCTCGCCGGCTGCTGTGAGATAACATATGTACAGCACTTTGTGGCTCATAATTTAAGAGTGTCGCCCAAAAGGTAATGGGTGGCAGTTGAAAGCCTGCCATGACAAAGCTGAGAGTCTGGCAGGACTTGTTTTTTTGTAGTCTGGGTCCCACCCAATGATCATGACTTTCCATTCTCAGTGCTCACAAATCATCCACTTAATAATCTGTTCTAGAATTCTGCTAGAAATTTATAACCAACTCAGTGGCTTATCACTCATAAAACTAATCCTCTCTCCTCTTTTGAAAATTGAGGTAAAGCATCATACCCTGATATATCAGTGACACGAGAATAGCATTCAGATTATATACATGTAACTCCCATAAATCAGTAAGAAAAAGATAAACAACCCATAGAAAAACTGGCAAAGGACATGAATAAGCAATTCACAGAATAGGAAACCTAAATAGCCCATATAAATATGAAAAGATGCTTGACTTCATTTGTAATCAGGGAAACGCAAATTAAAATTGTGATGAGAAACCATTTCACTCCCTTCAGGTTAGGAACTATAAAAGTCTGACAGTCCCAAGTGCTGCGAGGATGTGGAGGAGGGGAACCCTTCCACTCTGCCGTGGAGTGAGAATTGCTCTGGGTGACACGGAGTTAAGCTGGAGACGTGTGGACCCCACCCCTCAGCGAGACACCGCCTAGGTACACGCCTGAGATAAGCCCAGATGTTCACACCAGTGTTGGTTATTAAGAGAGAAGGTGCAAACCACTTAAATGTTTGTCAACAAAAAAATGGATTAAAAAGTCATAATACATTTATACAATTGGATACTACTTAGCAATTAAAATGAATGAACACGAGAAGGGGTACGAGGAAGACTTCTAAGTCCTGGTAATATGGTGCATTTTTTTTTTTTTTTTTTTGAGACAGAGTCTCACTCTCTTGCCTGGGCTAGAGTGCCGTGGCGTCAGCCTAGCTCACAGCAACCTCGAACTCCTGGGCTCAAGCATCCTCCTGCCTCAGCCTCCCGAGTAGCTGGGACTACAGGCATGCGCCACCATGCCCGGCTAATTTTTTCTATATATTTTTAGTTGTCTGATTAATTTCTTTCTATTTTTAGTAGAGACGGGGTCTCGCTCTTGCTCAGGCTGGTCTCGAACCCCTGAGCTCAAACGATCCGCCCGCCTCGGCCTCCCAGAGAGCTAGGATTACAGGCGTGAGCCACCGCGCCGGCCCTCCAGCCTTCTTCTTAACACGAGACACAGAAACAAGATCAAAGCAGAGCATTCCACATTCTGACAGCTTTTTTCACGGTCCATCCCCAGTGGAAGGCCCGCTCCTCCTTCGCTTGCCCTCTTTATCTGCCCGATCCGCTCAAACCCCACTGTTGTCACCATCAGCGCTTTTCTCCAGCCCCAGCACATGCTGGGTGTGGCTTCCCTCACCTTCTGCTTCAGAGCCCATTAGATTAGTCATTTTTTGTTGGGTCCACATAGCGTTTTAAATATTTGAAACAGTGACCTACATTTATAAATCCGGAGAATTTACATTATAGTCTGGACACTTAGTGTCTCTTCAAAAATGGAAAGATCTGGCAATGCCAGGTCCGTATCGCCATGTGGCTGAGTGACAGCCCCAGGGGAAGTGAGCCCCACAGTCCTCCCCGCTGCTGTCCCCGGCACCACGCACAGAGCGCGGAGTGCCATGTGCACGATGGGCTCTGCAGTGTACCCAGGCTTTGCTTCCCGAGCAGTGGCCCTGACGTGGGGATGCATCTCCCAGAAGGGTCCCATTGCCTCAGTGACCCAGAGATGCTGTATGGACTCGAGGCAGCCTGGGTCTGTCGCCTGGCCTGCTCCTGCTCTGGGCGTCTGAGTTAGCAGGGGCCACTTAGGCTGGAGACCATCCCATGTCCTATTCTGCCCTGTGTCCCTCCTCCTATCTTTAAAGTTTGAGCCCCCTGTGAAGTGCATCTACACTTTAAGGTCCTGTGAGGGACCCCCTGAAGGTGACTTTCCTTTCTGGAGCAAGTATCTCACTGAAGTTAAACCCCTCATCTGGAATTCCCTGGGATGGGCACCCTCACCTGTGACGAGGGCAGGCTGGCACTGCGATGGGCACCTGTGCCTTCACTCCTGCCTTCCGCACCTGGACGGCCACTCCCAAGCAGGTGCCGGGCGCAGGGCGAGGCTGTGGTGGGGCCGAGGGGTTGGGGCGGTGGCAGCCGACCTCAATGTCCCTGGACAGGACGCCTGCTCTAAGGCCCCTGAGATGGTTGGAGCCTCCGAGATTCTTCATTATTGCATGTGTCTGATCCTATCTGCTTTTCTCAGTGAGTTGCCAATAAAAAGCCTTAATCTGAAGGGGTTAAATGCAGATTTGTGGGAGTGGCAAGAAAAAAAATTAAAGTTCCAGACTGTCCAACTTAGCCAGTGATTTGGAGGAGAGAGAAAACTAAAGGACGGCGGGTGCGGGGCTGATGGGGAAGGGAAGATCGCCTAATCCCAGGCCTCCCACACGCCAGGGGGAAGCAGGCCTGGTCCGAGAAAGGCCCGAGAGGCCACCGGGCAGACCAGCAGGATGCACATGCAGGCTTCTGAAAGTGCCATCTCTTTCTCCAGCAACAGGCTAATTTACATCTCTCTGCTTGGGATTTTTGTTTCCGAGAATCTCCCCTTTTTCATGACAGTTTTCTTTTTTAGAATGGCAGATCCTGAAACCTGCCATTCTAAAGCCAGCAATTAGCCCAAATGCAAAACATGGTGAGGGCCCCTGCGTAAAGGTTGCGCTATTCTTCACTCAGTTTAAGCTGTGTTTGGGGTTTGGATGGAAGCAGGCGCCCTGGGAAGCAACTCCACGCCCCGCCCCCACCCTGCCAGGGTCACTGACACGTTCCCCCTTTGGCCCAAATTAGGTGCGGAGCAGCCCTCTCTCCACCACCCCGAGATCACCTTACCAAGCCCTGAGTGCTCAGATGAACACTGCTTTAACTGGGACTTTGTAGACTGATGGCAAAGGAGGATCTGGGGACACGGTTTCAAGCAGTTTGAGGTCTTGAGTCTTTTACTTCTAAGTTTCAGGTTTAGTGCTTTTTGTACCTTCCTTTCAAAGAAAGAACTGCAAACCCACTTATCAGATTTCTGCCCGGGACTGGATACATGCTATGGGCTGCCAAGGGGAGGGAGGGGCGGGCTGGGGTGAACAGGGGAGGGTGGGGGCAGACATGCCAGTGGGTGAGTGCTGATGAAGCCCCACCGCCTGCTCGGAGAGTGGCAAAGAGGTGACACTTTTTAACTTTGACCTGTTGCTTGCCCTGATCAGGATAAAGTCTGCAGCGCAGGTCACACTGCCTGCTGTTTTAGGAAAAATTAAGGAGAAAACGTGTTTTCTTGATTTTTAAAAAAAATCTGTCAGAATACAGAAGGAAATACTTAAGGTAGACATGTAAAAGGCAGTGCAAGTCTGATAATATGCACTATACTTAGGGAATGGACGCAAATATGAATGCAAGTGGATCAGTCGTGTTTCTACAGTTCTGAATTCCTACGGCCTAGACCCTGCTTCCCATGGGAAGTTGTTCTAGAACAGAAAGGGAGTACATTTCAATTCTCTGCATAACTGCCAGAGAGACATTTATTGCTCATGGAATAGCCATGTTCTCGCCCCCATTTCCTTACAGTTAAGCAGGGACGATGAGCGCAGGGCCATGTGTGACTTTTGAGCAAAGCACATTCTTCCTCTGCCGTAGTGACCAGCGATGCTCCGTCAGCCTGGGCTCCTGAGTGACCACACGGAGCAGAGGCTACCATACACATGACCCACATTGGTAGGGACGTGAATGAGAAAGAAAATAGTTGTAATAAGCCATTGAAATTTGGGCATCAATTTGAAACCGTACGACCTTGGGTAAGTCATTTAACCTAGGCCTGATGACACAGGCTCAACTTCCTTTTCTAGACAAGTAGGGGAAATTGTGCCTTAGAGAAGAACTATGCCAGGCTCCTTCATGCATTTGTACCTTTGGCTAACTTCTTATGGCAGAGACCCCCAATAGCTGTTCTCCCCTTGTTGCTTCACAACAGAGCCACTGGTGTGTAGGTGGGCATGTGAGTGCCTAGAATAAAGACTACGTTCTCTAGCCTCCTTGAAACTAGGTGGGGCCATGCAACTAAGTTCTGGTTGATGGGATGCAGGTGGAAATGTTGTGTGAGACTTTTAAGAAGCAACCTTATAGGATGGAGCATGTGTTTCTTCTCCCTGCCATCTTTCCTATTGCCTAAAATGCAGATGTAATGGCTGGAGCCCATGCAGCCATCCTGAAACAATGAGGTGGAAGCAGTAGCCCACCAGGCATAGACTGCCTGCCTTTGGTCTTTTTCTATGTGAGACCACTGCTATTTTGGGTTTTAGTCTAAATGGATACACCCTTCTTTCCTCAATTGTAATCACTCTTATTTGTAGCTGAGTCATCAGTGACTTTGCTTGACCAGAGATTCTTTGCCTCTAAACCCACATACGTTCAGCTAGCCTCATCGCCCCACTTACAGTTAGAGAAAGCAAAGAGAAGATGTATGTAGAGAGAAATATTCTGGTTCTGCCTTAAATGAAAATGAAGCAGAAACACAGAAGCTGTTTTAAAATAACTTAAAAGCCACACCTGTTATGCTTCTGGGTTGCCCTTTTATTGTATTGCCTGAAATGCCTCATCAGGTGGTTCCAGTTCCAAAAGAGGAAAGGGATGTATTCAGATCACATGCAATGGCTGCTCTGTGGCATTAACTGTATGTCTGCACTTGTGTGCACACTCGTGTCACAGTGTCTCACATTCCCAACTACCTGGTGCATTAGCCCAAAGCCAGGGACCAGGTCTAATGCGTTTTGCATCCTGCGTTGGGCTGGGTACATGGACTACCTGTTATAAACATGCTCACTGGAACCTTTACCAGAATTGCTTTAGATACTTCAACCGTCTGCACATTTACATACGGTAGACAAAATTTCAAGTCTCATTTCATTTCCCTGCTTTGTTTCCCTTCTCCTGGTTAACTCAAAAAAATTTCTAGTAATCTTTAGAATTTCTCTTCAAAGTAATCTTTCATGGCTTTTTAATTTCTGTTCTGAGAATTACATGCAAATAAATTTTGACTTGCAAATTCTAACTCAGCAGCTCACTGCTTCAAGCACAGGCTACTGTGTTCCATTGTCTTTCTCTACATAGACTCATTCAGGAACATAGCTGCATTCTTTAAAAGCACAGAAATTCTCATTTCAAAAGCACCAGTATTGTAATTGCTTTTATTATGATTATCCTACACAACTGTCTTTGGGATTGCTTTAAAATAACAATCTACTGTTATAGTTAAACACACTCTAACAAATGCAACAATACTCTAACAAATACTGTATTTATATGCTATCTGATAATTTTTCTTCAATGATTTTACATGTTTTATACTTCCTACAGAGAAATTTACTCTTGCATTAAGCTATTTCATTGTCAGTTAGGTTTTTAAAAACATGCGTTGTCAGAATCCTCGGCTATATGCTTTAATCTTACCATTTATAACTGGAACAGAAATTAAATCAGTGCTTCCAAAACAAACTTTTCAGTTTCAAAGGTCAGCCAATCTTAACTCAGTTTCATAGGTTACAGATGTGGGAAGTCCTCCTGAACGCAGGCTGTAGGTAGCTCCAAAACTGTCTCCCTAAGTCACCTCATGATATTTGGGAAGAAACTCCCTCATCCCAAAACAGTTCTTTTCTATAAATAGAGGCCGCATCCAATCTCTGGGGTACAAGCCTAGGAGTTTGACACACAGCCAGTCAATAATAAACCAGGTGAGCTTGTTGAGTCAGTTTGTGGAACACGTTTTAATTTTAGGTGTTCCACATCACAGCAAGAATTAAAAAGAAGAATCTTCTACTTAAAGGCGGGAGGCAGTAAAAATAAAATGGAGCCAGGGCTGCCTCGCTTAACACAAGGCTCTGCCTTGGTGCCCACATTAAAAAGCATCTGGGCATATGCAGGCCATATGCAGGGCTCATGCAGCCCTCTGTAGGGTACATGTAACACTCCGGACCTGAGACCGTGGCAGCGCTGGCCCTTCTTAGTGCTGCTTCTACATTTCATTCCAGCGAGCTTCCGTGGGACCTGGCATTGCCCTCAAAGGCTGTTGTCATGTCTCTCTGATACCAAGTAGAAATGTGTGTGCAAAGTAGGCAATCGAGGTTCTGTGTTCTGAAAAGAACAGATATTCTAGAAAGAGTTTTCTCCCCTCTCCATGTTGAATTTATCTGAAACAGGTAGCAAACTTCACGGACTAGTGAATTTTCTGTTTTTGCAGCCAAAAAAGCAAATTACTTGGAGTAGAAACTGAAGCTGATGTTTCTGGACACTGTCTCTCCTTGGTCTCTCTTTATAGATTATGACATCCCTTCTTCCTCGGCTCTTCCTGCCAAGGCCAGGTTCCGGTCGTTGAGTGCTCAGTGTGCTGTGATGGCCTCCTCCCATTTCTCAGCCATGGCAGCCTCCACCGCTGTCACCACGACTGCTCCAAAAATGGCGTCTGCCAGGTCACTCCCTCATGGAGACTCTTTGACAGCTTCCCGTTGCCTTCAGAATAAACGTGAACTCCTTCCCTTGGCCCTCACGTCCTCCCAGCTCTGGGACCTGCCTACTTCTCCAAGCTCCTCTCGGGGCTTCCTACACACTCTTTGCATGGGTCGTTCAGAATTAGCCTTTGCCAAGATCTCCTTCTGCCTTCCCCCTCCCTTCATCTGCTAACTTCTTGGTCCCTAACTCTATCCGTAAGATTCAGGGACCCAGGAAGCCTTTCCTAACTTTGCAGGACCTCTCCTGGGCTCTCTGTGCTCAGGCGTGCCTCTGTTGTGAGCGGACCCCACTGCATGGTCAATGTGAACGGCTGCGCACTGTGGGCACCAGTAGGATACAGACTGCGGGACCCTTGTAGGCAGGGCCATGCATTATCCGTCAGCACTTGGCACGGTGCCGGGCACAAATTATATACTCAATAAATATAATTCATCAAATGCGTGGATCCATGGCCAGGCAGAAGTGGAGAGAAGCAGTCACACCTGTGATGCCTCCTGCAGGTCCAGACACCATCAAGCTGTCTTCTTTCCTCCTCTGTGAGTCTCCCACTTACCCTGTGTTTCCTCCTCCAGTATCCAGGGCAGGCCCCTGAGAACATAATGGGGCTGGGGAGTGGAGTAGGGTGGGGAATGTTCTAGAAAGGTGCATTTGTCTGTTTCCCTATCCATTTCCATCTACATCTCTAATAACCCCCATCATATTGGATATGGGTGAGAACCGCTACAAGGACAGAAGAAGAGCAGAGAAGGCGGGTGGGAAAGGAGAGGAAAACACACACATTATTTTTTTTTTGTAGTACCAGTGGAAATATAGCATCACAAATGAGATTATAAAGAACCTTTTCAAATTGAGAGAAGTACAGTTGAATATAAATAATCGAAATATTTTTTAACTTCCTCTACATACACATAAGCTGTGGAATGTGAATGGTTTTCTCCCTCAGATCCATTCTCTACCCTGCTCTGTGCCCTGGGAGGAGACACCCTCGGGCTGCGTCCCTCAGGCTCCTTGGCCCCCCTGCTCTGACTCTGGTCAGGACCATGGGAGCACCATGAGTCAATGACAGAGGAGAAGAAAGTTGAGGTATTTGTTTCTTTTTCTCCCTCCTTGTCTTCCTGGCTCCTGGCAAGGTTCACCTGTCCCATTTTCAACAGGATTACCAGACCAGACTCAAACATGAAGGTGACCACATTTATTTAAAGAATATGGCATCGGCCGGTCACCGTGGCTCACACCTGTAACCCCAGCACTTTGGGAGAATGAGGCAGGAGGGTTGCTTGTGCCCAGGAATTCAAGGCTGCAGTGAGCAGTGATCATGCCACTATATTCCAGCCTGGGTGACAGAGTGAGATCCATCTCAAAAAAAAAAAAAAAAGAGAATATGGCATCTATAGACTTAAGTAAGTGGCCTTTCTGAATGTCACTGTTACAGAGACAGAGGAAGTGCAGTGGTCCTTGGCTGGTCTTTTACACCACAAGCGGACAGTGAGGAATGAGACTTTCCCTGAGTTCCCCTCCCAGCCCCTGTCTTCTGAGACAGGGGCCACAAGTCCTGTGCGCAGGCCTCTTTCCCGTTCTTCATCTAATCAATATTTGTAGAGTATCCAAGGCATTTAATCTGCGGCAGTGAATCTGAGCCGCGCTGGCACCAAAAGGTCATTTCCACTCTTCTTTCACTCGATAACCAAAGTCAGACATTCTATCCAAAAGCCAAATATCCCTCGCTGCTTTCTTCAGGTCTTTGTGATTCCTCATTCTCCTGCTTCCAGATCTGAATGAGAAATGTAGGAGTGTTATCCATCACAGGGAACATTGCAAATGCAGGTAACTAGCTATGGGAGAGAGCAAGAGAGCTCTGCTCTGGAGATGTATCTCTTGCTGGGGTCAGACACGGTGCTAAGCACTTCCACATGCACCGCCTAATTTAATCTTCTTAAAAACCCTTGAGGTAGCAAGGATTATTATTTCCCTCATTTTGTAGGTGAGAAAACTGATTACTGAGAAGTTTCGAAATCTGCCCAAGGTTACACTAGCTCCCGACTGCCAAGGCAGGATTCAGACACGAAGACGCCAGAACGCTTGCGCTTAACCACCAGACCCCACCACTGTGATAACTCAGACAAGCCTGTCATCCTCTCTAAGCCTGAATTTCCTCCACTGAAAATGAGGGGACAAGATTAAATCATTTGAACAGTCCCCTTCGCTCCAAACCTGTGCAGTTCTCCCCGCGAGGCTGCTGGACCTCCGTCTACCGCCAGGTGGCGCGCAGACCCCCGTCCCCCACCCTCCCAACGCTCTGACTGTGGCGTGGGAATGGAGGGGAAACGTGTTCCCAGTAGAAATTGGTGCAAAGCCACATAGCTTCCACGGGGCAGAGCCAAGGGTTTAACCAGCTGGGCTGACTCCTGTGGGCACGTGTTTCCATCAGCCACGGCGGCTCTACTTAGCTGACGGGTCGGACAGGAGACCTTGGGGGTCTCACAGCACCAGTTCCTGTTGTGCTTTTCCTGCACATGGTGTGTCAGAACCAACGTTGTAAATAAATCAGGTAAAAAAGTAGACGCATGTCACCCCAAGGTGCGTGTTCTTAGTGGAAAAAAGAATTGCTGTCAATAGTACACCCAAACCCGCTCTGAAACCCCTGTGAGACCTGTGACAGGCAGCCCCTGATTTGCGTGTGTGAAAATAAAAATGAACTGAACTTAGCATGCCGAGGTGACAGGAGCACAGCCAGGGGCTGGCTTCCCATGGATACAGCTTTTGCGACCACAGATAGCATCTTCAGGGAGAATAGGTCATGGCAGCAGGGATGGTCTGACTACATGCATGCCCTGACAACCTTGAGGGGGAGAAGGTGCAGGGACTGTCCTTGGCGTGCTGACCTTCCCTGCCGGTACAGTCAGGGACGTGCCAGCCACCCCACCCGTGGCCTGCCTTGTCCCCACGCTCCAGGAGTGGAAATGGGGCAGTGATGTCTGGGGACCTGGGATGTGAAAGGGAAAGAGGGAGACAAAGATTCTTCCATGTAATGCTCTGCCCAAGAGGGTGTGTGTGCGCACGCGCACATTAAATACTGAAACTGGCAGTGACAGCCAGACACCAAACATTTCCAAGGAGAGAAAGTGCAGTGTGAGGAGGTGAACAGGACTACTCCACCAGGGTACAAGGATCCCAAATTCCACCCCACTGCACTGTAATCTCACACCCACTCTCCAGATTCCGGAAACATCTGTGGGGACATTGAGTCACTCAGTCACTTCATTAAACCCCCATGAGAAGTTAGACCTGCAGTCCTGGCTAACTTCAGGCTTTGAGAGAAGCAGTACAAATGTTTGCTACAGAGAAGACAATTGTGAAGGTCACCATGCTCATT
Source organism: Propithecus coquereli (assembly GCF_000956105.1). Taxonomy (NCBI): domain Eukaryota; kingdom Metazoa; phylum Chordata; class Mammalia; order Primates; family Indriidae; genus Propithecus; species Propithecus coquereli. The sequence goes on along the minus strand of NW_012147819.1, from coordinate 1,148,429 downwards.
TACAATTGAGTTTTCCAGCTTAAATTCCTATTTTCATAGTGAAAGGGAAAAATATTGGTCTCTGAAAGATAATTTTTTAAAAAACTAAGCTGATTTATTTAGAAAGCCACTGTGGTTTATAAAGATGGTTCCACAAGAATGAAGAGTTTATCTCGCCCTAGAGCGAGGTCACACAAAGCCTCTGAGAGCTAGACAGCAGCTATGAATCCGGCATCAACACGCTCGGTGGGAGCAATTAGCACTGAGTCAGGTCCTCTTGCATGTTGGGAGCTGATACGACTTTAATCGTTGCAGCCCACTGTGTGAAGAAATACGCACTTACATTAGCTCTAGGTCAACGACTGTGGCTCCCCCACGTTTATGAGCTTGGAGACTTGTCAGGCTGAACAAATAAAATAATACTCGTGGCTCCTTTGGTCCCACCATCTTTCCTGGGATTGACTGTTCTTCACATGAAATGTCAACTCTCATCAGCAAAGAGAACAAAGAAAGCCGAAATATTGGCTTGCGGAGAACTAAGACACCATCTGGTGGCCATTTACTATAAATCTTTGCCTCCCATGCAAAGTCCTTGCACAAAGGAGTCCGGCCCTTTGATTTGTAGGCCGTAGGGAAAGGAATCCTTCTGTATGACCTGGGAAGCCCTGAGAATACCCAGGCTTCCACAGCGTGGCAGGCGTCTTGTTAATTCTTGTCCCAATTTACTCAGCCCCAAGTTTTAGGACGTCCAAACCACAGAGCCCAGAGAGGAGGGAGCGCCCCTCTGAGGTCTTTTACAGCATGAGAAGAGTCATTCGGGCTGTAACATTTTACTCTCTGGTTGTGAGTGTTCTTGAAAGGAAAAAATGCCCAAGAAACCCTGATTTTTTTTTCCTCCATGAATATTCTGCAGTAAAATGAAAGAATATAAAGAGCCTGTCTGTCAGGTTCCCCTTTTCATGTAAAACTTGCTTCCCTGATAAAGACCATTTTTACAAGACTAGCCTTGGGCTTCCTGACCACAAACTGGCCTTTGTCCTCTTTGGCAGATGGCAGTGACTAAATGACCCCAACTTGACATCTTTTAATCAGCAGCCTCAGAGCAAGGCTGTCCCTGAGCAAAGTTCCCAAGTGAGTGAAGCTCTTCCCCGGGGTCCCTGGACCCCCAACCCAGCCTGCAGAATGTGTCCCCTCTGCCCACTTCATAGCTCTACAATGGCCCATCCTGACCGAGGCGTGAAGTTGGTATCCCTTTTCTGAAAAATCTTGCTTGTTAAGTTAAAATACTCTCTGGCAGTATTTTCATGTTACTAGGGGCTCTGTAGAACCTGCATGAGCCAAAGGACAGAACTTCCAGTAGTGGCAGCTGGGGAGGGGGTGACAAGTCATGACAAGTGGCTCTGAGCAATAGACCCTGCTGGAAGCCCACCCACCTGTAGGGAGCCACTGCTTTGCGTGTGGTAAGGTTGGTCCTGCCGAGAGAAGCTCGAAGACCCTGTGCCTTGTGTCCTACGATGCTGGAGTGCAGGGCCCGTGGCTCTTGTCACGTGAGCCAAGTGCCTTCACCACGTTTTTCTCCTGCTGTGGCTGGTAGAGCTGTGTTTAGACTTGCCTGCTCTGAAATAAATAGCCGGGCACTTCTCAGAAACGGGTACTTCACGTTAATTAACAGGAAGAAGATGAAACAGGAACTTAGCTCAGAAGGAGCCGTTCCCCTCACAGATGAGGAGCAGCAGGCTGGGCAGGGGCAGGAGACCAGGGTGTGGAGGAAGGGAGGGGTGCAACTGAGCAGGTAAAAGTGTTCCCAGCACAGATTGGTTTGTTTTTCCTTGTTTGGGACTAGAAAAGGGAGAAAGGAGGGCGACTCCTTATCGCTTGCTTGCCTGGACACTACACTTAAAGCTCCAGGGGTCACCAAGGAATCCCTGTTTGCAAGGGCCAAAGGCTGGGACAACTGTCAGTCTACTGTTTCAGGACGCAGATTGCACCTGGACTCCAGCTAACTGGGGAGGAGAGAAGAGCACCATACAGGGTTCCACAACTCCATTTTGCTCTTTTTAACTGGAATAACCCCTGAGCACCCATCGAGCCCTCCTCCTGGCCACCTGCTGTTCTGTAGCTCCCTCCTGGAATACTGAGGCCAAGGGAGACTCACAGTTGGGCCCAGGGGAACCAGGAGAGGAAGACCCCATGGCCTGGAGTCGCCCACTACCTGGGAGCAGGGCAAGACTCCTTCCCACCTGAGATTTTTGGGGATAGAAAGCCCAGGTCTCTGATCTCGAATGTCAAGAGCTCCCCACAAGCCATGGATGTGAAAGTTTGTCAGACTTACTCAGCCACTGAAAATATTTGACAGAAAAATTTCGAGGTGTTATTACCAAGGCACCGCCTTGAAAGCAGAAACACAACTGGACGTGAGATCAGAAGAACCAGAGTGTTAGGGGTTGAATGGAGTCCCTCCAAAAACACATATTGGCTTCCTGGTGCCTCAGTACCTCAGAATGTGACTTTATTTGGACATAGAGTCTTTACAGAGGTAACAAGTTGAGATGAGTCATTAAGATATGACTGATGTCCTCGTAAAAAGGGAAAACCTGGACAGAGAGAACGCCATGTGAACATGAAGACGTTCATCTGCAAGCCACGGAGAGAGGCCTGGAACAGATCCTTCCCACAAAGCCCTCAGAAGGAAGCAGCCCTGCCACCTTGAATTTGGACTTGTAGCCTCCAGAACTGGGAGGCAATACCGTTCTGTTGTTTAAGCCACCCAGTTTGTGGCATGTTGTGACCAGAGCCCTGAGAAAGTCACACTACGGCTCTGGGTGATTAGAATTTCAGCTGGAAATGCTCCGGAATCCCTTCCAACCGAACACCCTCTGACTTTCTGGCCTCTAGGCCTATAAAAACAAATGGAACATCTGGCTCACTCAGAACCTACAAAGGTTGGTGGACTGAGGCTCTGTTTTTGTGCAACGCATCACAAATCACCGCATTGCAAAGACACCACTTTCTGTTGCAGCCACGCCCAGAGATGGGGTGACAATTGCTGCCTGGTTCTGAAGCACTGTTTAAGATAGTGTACAGCTAGAATTTGAAACACATTTATAAGCAAACCAGTAAATAGGTTAAAGAGCATCTCTCTCTCCTCACAAGCCTGGATCCTCCTGCAGCCATGCCTGCCTTCAAGTTCAGGGCAGGTTGATCTCGTGAGCTGTTACCGGACGGCGGTAATGAGGAAGCCTGTGCCTTTGAACCCACCTTGTTAACCATATTCTCTATTCCCACCTCTTTCCCACAGCCCCGCTGTCCATTTTGCTGGGTCTTACCTGGGAGTTCGCATGTGCTGGGTGAACTCTGAGTGTGTTTGGGCGGCAGGTGCAGGCTTGCTGGGGGAGGAGGCGCAGGGGAGGGTGGCGAGGGTGCAGACTAAGGCTGGCACCCGGGAGCAGGCTGGGGAACACTGCGGAGGGTCCATGGATTCTCGAAGGTGACTTCTCCTGTGAATACGTATATCGTTTCCTTTGCAAGATGCCTCTTAAGCAGGCAGCAGCTGTGGAAAGCAGACCTGAAATTTAACAGGTCAATTAAATACCCTATTTGGACATTTTGAGACTGAGATCGGCAGGACCATTCCAGGAATGGGTAATTGGGAAGTGTCCCCAGCCCTCCTCGCCCAGAGCCCTCCTGGGGTGTAACTCTGCTCACACGGGTGCAATGGGCTCAGAAAAGAGATCCTGGCGCAGAGAAGGCCGTACCTGCGGCTGACCTAATATAACTTTCACTCCTGGCTGGGTGTTGGGGGGCAGGCAGGGGACAAGCCTCTAATGTGGCAGGAAAAGGGAGGGGTGGGGCAGGCTCCTTTGAGGTGGTTCCATCTGTGCTGAGTGACTAAAATGAGGGTGATGTAATGAATAATCTGCAGACTTCCAACTGCTATAATTCTGCGTGAATAATTCTGATAATGACCCTTTACTCAGCAAGGGTGGCATCCAGATAAGCAGATTGCTAGCGCTCTCCCGTCAGCTTCTGTTAATAGCGCGTCGATTGCCATCTAACATGACGTAACGCACCGTCGTGACGGACACGTCCGGTTGGGCCTGCCGGGCCCTGAGAGAAATGATGGGACGAGAGCCGGTGTGGATGGAGGGGCGCCGCCCCACGAGGCGCTCAGGGCTTGCTCCCTCCGTGCCGCCGCCGAGACGATCACCTCCTCTCCCGCCATAGGTGAGCACCAGGCGCCCCCCAGCATCTCCCAGGTCAGAGCAAGGTCAGATGGACAGAGGTCCGGTCTGGAGGGGCAGGGTTCAAGGTTTTCTTTCTGGTAAGGGGCCTAGTGGGAAGGTGAGAGAGGTTGTCTTGAGGAAACGGCAGGGCTGTGGTTTATTCGTGCATCTCAAAGTAAAAATTCTGATGCCATCCCGTGCCCTGTGTTCCATATGCCCCAAAGTTTTGTGTTATCTTTCCCAACATCTCCTTCCCCTCTTTGGTAGGACCACTTCCAAGTTCTCTTTGGGGAACCACCCCTCCCTCCATTCCCAGCCCATGTGTTTTGGGGAACTTCACCCACACTTCCGGCTCTGGAGGGGAGCGCCTAGCCCAGGCCTGGCTAATCAGAGTACTGCCCCTCCCAGGCACAGTGATTGCTTCAGGCCTGGGCCAATCAGGGATGCTTTGGGATCTTTGTCACAGTCCTGGGAAAGCGGTGCTTTATTTCTGCTGGAGTTATTGAACTAGTAGGATTGATCTAGAAGGGTCAGGGGCACCTCTGCCCACTTGGGAGAAGAGGCTAACCAAGAATAAAGCAAATACAGGATAAAGCCAAGCAGAAATGAGAGAGAGAGAGAGAGAGAGAGAGAGAGAGAGAGAGAGAGAGAGAGAGAGAGGTATTTCTGGCATCTATTCAAGAGTCTCGACCCAGCTTTGTTTGAAATTGATTTAATATTTTTCAGTAATATAAGCCAATAAATTCTCTCTCTTCCATTTTTGTTTGGGTTTCCATCATTTGCAACGGACAGAACTATGACCAACACATAAAGCCCATCAGCTGTACAGGCCCAGCATACAGAGTCTGCCACACTCCCCTCTCCAAGACAAGAGGAGATGGGCTCCCTCTCAGAGTGGGACCAATGGATCTGAATCTGTGCTGACAACCTCCCCACAATGCCCCTCCTCGTTTATCTTTCTTCCATCCTTTCCCCCTTGATTTTCTTTCTTTCTTTTCTTCCTCTCTTTCTCTCTCTTAATGTTACCTAGGATTTTAAAAGATGCTAAACATTTTGTGTTGCCAGAAAGTAAGCAAATGCTCAAAAAATGGTATACAGGACAAGAAGCAGCTGGAAGGGGCTCCTACTGGGCAACTCCGGAACAACTTCAGCACAAAGTAATAGAAAGCAGTAATTAATTACAGACCATTAAAAATAGGAATCTATGAATCCATACTAATAATAAATACCTAAATAGATGAATGAATGAATTAACAAAGCAACAAACAAATACAGATGCCCCTCACTTACAATGGGGTTATGTTCCAGTAAACTCACTGTAAGTTGAAAATATCAAAAGTCAAAAATGCATTTAACACACCTAACCTACTGAATATTATAGCTTAGCATAGCCTACCTTACACAGGGTTCAGAACACTTACATTAGCCTACAGTCGGGCAAAATCATCCAACACAAGGCCTATTTTATAAAAAAAAGTGTTGAATATCTCATGTACTTTATTAAGTACTGTAATGAAAGTGAAAAACAGAATGGTTGTATGGGTATTTGAAGTATGGTTTCCACTGAATGTCTATAGCTTTTGTACCTTCATAAAGTCAAAAAATCATAAATCAGACCATCATGAGTCTGGGACTATCTGTAAATAAATAGAAGAGCAGGAAGGACTTTTACTTATAGCAGAATGTCAAGCATCAGCTAGTAAATGTGAAGGAAATCATTGTTGAAAATGTTTGAAATTTTTTTATGTTGAAAAATCATTTTTAAATCATCACAGTAAAGATTTTGATAGTGATAACATGGAATATGTAGATTATTTAGGGTAGTATACACATTTTAATAATCTTTTTTTTTTTTTTGAGACAGAGTCTCACTTTGTTGCCCTGGCTAGAGTGAGTGCCATGGCATCAGCCTAGCTCACAGCAACCTCAGACTCCTGGGCTCAAGTAATCCTTCTGCCTCAGCCTCCCAAGTAGCTGGGACTACAGGCATGTGCCACCATGCCCGGCTAATTTTTTTCTATATATCTTTAGCTGCCCAATTAATTTCTTTCTATTTTTGGTAGAGACGGGGTCTCGCTCTTGCTCAGGCTGGTCTCGAACTCCTGAGCTCAAACAATCCACCCGCCTCGGCCTCCCAGAGTGCTAGGATTACAGGCGTGAGTCACCGCGCCCGGCCCACATTTTAATAATCTTAATTCTTCCATTCCATGAACATGGGATGTCTTTCCATTTATTTGTATCTTCTTGAATCTCCTTCAGCAATGTTTTGTGGTTTTCAGCGTACGAGTTTTTTTTTTTAATCTCCTTGGTTAAGTTTATTCCTATGCATATTATTCTTTTTGATGCTATTATAAATGGGATTGTTTTCTTAATTTCCTCTTTGGATTGTTCATTGTTAGTGTATAAAAATGCAACTAATTTTTGTGTGTTGATTTTGTCTCTAGCAACTTTACTGAATTCGTTTATCAGTTATAACAGTTTGTGTGTGTGTGTGTGTGTGTGTGTGATCTTTAGGGTTTTCTACATATGAACACTTTATTTTTTAAAAAGGAAATATTGAAGTTACAAAAAAGAGAAAAATTATGAAAGTATTTTAGTATAAAGGAGACTAAAGGAACGTGACAACTAAATGTAGTACCTGATCCTAGACTGCATCCTATATTGGAGCAGGGAAATGTTATAAACAATATTTGAACAATTAACAAAATGGAGAACAGATGGTAGGTTAGGTAAAAGAATAGTATCACTATTTAATTTACTGAAGTTGATAACTCTACTGTGGTTATGTGAGAGAACAGCACGATTCTTAGGAAATATACATTTAAATATTTAGGGGTTTGATAAGGGCTTTGACATATGTCACTTACTCTCAAATGGTTCAGAAACAAAAAATAGAGCGCTAGAGCGGGAGAGAGGGCGAAGGACAGAGACAGGGAGAAAGAGGGAGACAATGACATGAATAATAAAATGGGACAAAAATGTGAATCGGTAAAAGTGTGCATGGTGTGTGCTGTTAATATGTACTATTCCTATTCTTACAGCTCCTCTGTAGGCTTGAGATTCTTTCCAAATTGTGTTGGTTTTATGACGCTGGCCCTGGGACAAGGCTGTTTTCTCTTGCCAGGGGACAGTGGCTCCCACCAGCTGCGCGCTTTGCTGAGCAACCCTCCTGCCCCACCAGGCCCTGCGGTAACTACAAGAGCAGCACGTGAGACTTCTTTCCACATGGATTGGTAGTTTTGTCAAGTGGAATTTAATCCTTCCAAATCAGGAGGATTATTTTGGATAAGCCATTAAAATTGTTAATTAAAATGTTAGTATGTGACCGGTGTTATTCCCTGTTTATGAGAATTCTCTCAGAGTCTGGTGTGTGGCACCTCCTTCCCCAACCCTTCCCAGCTAACCCAGGTAAAACCCGGGGCCTTGATATCACCTCCATTTTGGCCTGCATCTGAGGAACCCTCCAAAGGTGGGCAGGAGGCCTAAAAAAAAAAAAAAAGGCATTTTAAGACACACTCCAAGTTAAAAGAAGACTGAATATTTTGGACTGAACATTTCTGGAGCCCCTAGCACGTGCAAGGTAACTTTGGTAAAGAGGAATAAGGAATAAGTTGTTGTCCTCAAGCAGCTTCCCATCTAAAATGAGAAAACATGGAAACACACGAAAGGTTAGATAGTCACAGTAGGTGCATTTTCCTAGTTCCCCACGTAAGAAACGTCATCAGCTGATGGAAACTGACCGCCCATCAGTGGAACAGACTATAAGGACTCCAAACGTTCAGAAAGGGGAAGGATCCTTGTAGGGAGAGCAAGTCTGAGAAGACTTAACTGAACCAAGAAGTAAGGCTGGGGCAGGATTTGGGTAAGATTTGTAGATAGAAGAGGGGGACTTCCAGCGGGGGAGAACCCCATGAACCAGAATATGGACATGAGCGTGCTCAGGCCTGTTTGAAGTACTCTAGTAAAGGGACTAGTTTGTCAAGACTTGAGTGTTTGGAAAGGAGAATTCGCGGTACGTTCCTTTGACTCCGTTGGTAACAGTGGCCTTGAGCCTTGAATCCCAGCAGCTTGGGTGTGTGGGTGATGGAGGATCAGAGAAGGCTTTGGAGCGGAGTCTGGGGCAGGAAGAGCCCTTCAGGCTGTTGACTGGTAGAGCCCACTGTTGAGCACCCACTGTGATTCAGGCACTTCCTCTACTCACTCTAATCCTTACTAATCCCTGCCAGGCAGATATAATCACCTCCACCTTGGCATGAAGAACTATAGGGCCCAGGGAAGGCAAATCCTTTCCCTGAGGCCAGGCAGGTAGGAAGCGGCAGAGCCAGGGGTCAAATTGAAGCTGTGGGCCGCCAGGGTGGGCTCTCTCCAGCACACTTCCCCTCCCTGTTGTACCAGGGACACGGAGTCATAGTGCCCACTCAGGGGCAGTGGCTGTGCATAAGGAAGGAAAAAGAAAGATGTAGGGAAAACATGAAGGAAAAAACTGACAAGACTGGGTGAACAATTAAGTTTGGGAGGTAACTGAAAAAGAAGAATTAAATAAAGCTTCATTTTGTTTTTGAAGCAAGAACTTACTACAGTGCTAGCTCTTTGGAGAGAGAAAAAAAGGATCACAATATTTACTGTCCCTACTCTCCATAACACTATAGACTAGTATGAGGTGTTTTACATGTACATAAATATGTATAATATAGGAAAGAATTAGGTAAGTGCTACAAAAGCAATATATACAGTGCTATAGAGAAGAAAATTTAAGTGGTAAAATCAAGCACTTGCTGAAAAGAGAATGTTTGATCTGGACTTTAAGAAATGGATAGAGCTTTGAATGGCAGAGGGAGGAAGTGAGAAGAGCATTATTAGATCAGGGTTTCTCAACATTGACGCTATGGAAATTGCAGGTGGATCATTCTTTGCTGTGGGGCGCTGTCCTGTGCATTGTAGAATGTTTAGTGCATCTCTGGCTTCTACCCACTAGTTAAAACTGCTCCCAGTTGTGACAACCCAAACGTCTCCAGACATTGCTAAATTTCCCTCGGAGGGCAAGCTTGGTTGAGAACCACTGTTCTAATCTAAGAGAATGATGTGAGAAAGGGAGTATGTTTGGGGAATAAAGAGGCATCTGTATCAGCCTGTTTAAAAATGTGTTTCTTGGAACATTAGTGTCTTGTGAGATAAGTTATAGTCTCTTCAACAGGATTCATGGTTAAATGGCATTGAGAAATACCACATGCTTTTCCCCTCAAGTGGAGGTTCACAATGTATATCAGAATAGTAAAGGCTTTGAGAGATTGTGCAAGAAAGCCGTCTGACTTTGGTTAAATTTAATTGCTGCAGAACATTTTTATCAAGAAACAGTATCAGCCTCCTGAAGGGCACTATTGTATTGCAGGACAAAGCTTGGAAAGTGATGGTGTATTTGACTGAAACACAGGGTATACAAAAGATTTAAAGCTGAAAAAGTAGAGAGAGATTCTAGAACCAGATTCAAAGGGCTTGGAACTAAGCTAAGAAGCCTGAATTTCATTTAGTCAACATGAGGGAGGCAACCAGCAGGTAACATGATTAAAACTGTGCTTTGGTTATTCATTCAACATGTATTAAGCAACATTAGTCTAGTGTCGGCAAGCCAAGTAGATTAGAAGATGCAGAAACAGGAACCAAATCACCTTGTTACTGTAAAAGCAATAACTTAAGAGTGGAAATGATGGAAGGAAGGGCACATGTAAAAAATATTTAGAGATTAATTAAACATAACGTCTGAGCCGTTGGAGGATGGAACAAGAGAAGGAGTCAATGATGACTATAACTTTTAAGGCCCAAGTTACTGGGAGCTTCTTGGTACCTTCAACAGAGAAAGAATAATCAGGAAAAGTAGCAGATTTGGGGAGAAATGAACTCATTTTGGACATGTTGAGTTTGAGATGTTGGTAGAACATCCTGGGACAGATGTCCAGGAGGTAGCTGGAATTTCAAGTTATTAAATAGAAGTGAAATGCAACTGAAAATAAATTTGGGGGTGTTACCTTCCTTAAGATAATATTAATAATATACGTTGTGAGTGTGAATGTGGTAGTCAGATGGGGGAGGAGTGGGAAGAGAAGAAAAGGAGAAGGCTCAGAACAGAGACTTGGAGAACATGTGCACTGAGAGAGTAAAAGAAGGAAGATGATGTAGCAAGGGAGACAGAAGAAGCTGTTAAAGAAGTAAAAAATCCAAGGACAAATCATGTCAGAAAAGCCAAAGAGGGAAGGAATGACAAGAAGCAATTGGTCATATGTTACAGAGAAGTCAAAGGAGATTAAAACTGGGAAGAGGCCACTGGACTTTGGATTTAGGTCAAAGGAGGCTGTTGAAGAGTTTCTATACAGTGATAAGGATAGAAACTAAGTTGCAAGGAGTGAATGGGTGGTGAGGAAGTTGAGATAATAAATATAGATTACTTCCTTTTTTTTTTTTTTTTTTTTAGACAGAGTCTCACTCTGTCATCCTGGCTAGAGTGCAATGGCATCATTATAGCTCACTGAAACCTCAAACTCCTGGGCTTGAGTGATCCTCCTGCCTCAGCCTCCCAAGTAGCTGGGACTACAGGCGCATGCCACCATGCCCAGCTAATTTTTCTATTTTTATTAGAGACAGGGTCTCACACTTGCTCAGGCTGGCCTTGAACTCCTGAGCTTAAGCGATCCTCCTGCCTCGGCCTCCCAGAGTGCCAGGATTACTGGTGTGAGCCACCGCGCTCAGCCAGGTTACTTCTTTTTTTTTTTTTTTTTTTGAGACAGAGTCTCACTGTGTTGCCCAGGCTGGAGTGCCGTGGCATCGGCCTAGCTCACAGCAACCTCAAACTCCTGGGCTCAAGCGATCCTTCTGCCTCAGCCTCCCGAGTAGCTGGGACTACAGGCATGCGCTACCATGCCCGGTTAATTTTTTTTTTCTATATATTTTTAGTTGTCCAATTAATTTCTTTCTATTTTAGTAGAGACGGGGTCTCGCTCTTGCTCAGGCTGGTTTTGAACTCCTGAGCTCAAACAATCTGCCCGCCTCGGCCTCCCAGAGTGCTAGGATTACAGGCGTGAGCCACCGTGCCTGGCCTATTTCTTTTTTTAAAGTTGGTCATCACTTCTTAGAAGATAGTAGCAAGAGAGTTTAACAGAATTAAATCAAGAATTTTTGTTTGGGGATGGGGAGATTTAAGCATGTTTATTGACAAAAGATGAGAAAATAGAGTGCTAAGAGATTCGAGAAAGACTTAGGAGTTAAGTGAGATGAAATCAAGGGCAGAGATTCTTTCATAGAAGAGGAGAGCTATGTCTTCCTCTGAGCCAAGAGTGAAGGGGAAGAAGATAGACAAGAAAACAGAACTCTTGAGGTAGAAACCTCAATACATTCAGACCCTAATAAACTCAGAGTTCCAGATCATCAACTGACAGTGATGGAGGCAGGAATGAGGTTGAACATTTGAGAGTGTGGGAAATAGTGGTTGTGAAGAACACAGAAGAGTTAAAGAGAAATGGCTGACATGGCTAGAATGATGCCTCAAATCTGCGACTCAGACTTGTAGCTGACCCAAGTAGTATAATTTGGTGACCTTTAGGAGCACTCACAATCAAAGAAAGTGACTATGAACAGAGAGAGAAGTTGGAATTACTCAGGTTAGGAACTGGCAACCAGATATTGTGTGATTAATGGCATCATTGAAATAGGGGTGTACTCAGGTGAGAGGCAAGTGGGGCCATGGGGGAACAAAAACAAAGTTTAAAAATTAAAGATGAATTTCCACTCATGGGTATGACAAATCTGCCAGTAGCCAATCAATTCTCCCACTGAACACAATTAAAACAACTGCAGCACACACACACACACACACACACACACACACACACACACACACTCTCTCTCTCTCTCCATTTGAAGGCATCAGAGAGCTATGAAGAAAGCCAGAACATAAAGAACTATTAATAAGATCAAGAGATGCAATGAACTCAACCTTCTCCTAATTTTCCTCCTCAAGGCATTGGCGCAGCATAAGTAGCACAAACAAAAAGGCAAACAAGCTGAACAGAGCTTTCAGCAATTTCATGGGACTTGGGAGACTGAAATTGGAGTTCAAGGCTTCCAAGGCCCCTAGAACTCGAGGCCATATCAGAATAGAAAGGAAGCAAGAGAATTTAGCCTAGCAGTCTGAGCAGCTTTTCTCCTAAAGGTATTTGTCAGTTCTTAAACAACACAGACCTTAAAGGTGAAGAAACCAAGCAGAAAGTGGCTGCTAAATTTTGAAAAGATAAGTAGAACTACTGACAATCTCAATGAGCTTGAGAAGATCAAAATCAGAGGTCAGGGTCTGCTAAGGAGGAGTGGTCCAGGTAAACACTGTAAGTTGGGATTTTTTTTTTTGTTGCTTGTTTGTTTTCTTTTCTTTTTATAGTGACAGAGTCTTGCTTTGTAGCTCCGGCTGGAGTGGAGTGGCACCATCAGAGCTCACTGAAGCCTTGAATTCCTGGGCTCAAGCGAACCTCCCACATCAGCCTTCCAAGTAACCAACCATACCTGGCTTATTTATTTATTTATTTTTAATTTATTTATTATTTTCACCCTAAGTTTTTGAATGGGATTCCTAGAAGAGTATATTTTGGAGTTAGACCAAATCAGAAATAGACCATATCTTATAAAGAATGAAATCCAGCCTTGAATAAAATGAACCCTGGTTGGATTAAGATGATTTTCTTGTACTCTAACTAAAAGAAGCTAAATAATTCATCTCTGGAGGGAGATAACACCATCCAGAGGCTATACCATTTTTTTTTTACATATAATGTCATACATTCAGCCAAACATTAACAAGCACACAAAAAGACAGAACTAAGAAAAAAAAGGGCATTAAAAACAAATTTGCAGATTATCCAAACATAGACCTTATCAGACAGGGACTTTAAAATAACTTTAATCAATATGATGAAGAAAGTAGATAACAAAATGGAGAATTTACTATAGAATTGGAATCTATATTAAAAAAACCAAATGAAAATGATAAAACTGAAAAATACTATAACTGAAATTAAGAACTTTGCTGATGGGATTAACAGCAAATTAGATACAGCTGAGGACGGGATTAGTGGTCTAGAAGAGAGTTCAGAAGAAAATACCAAAACTAAAGGAATGAGATCAAAAAAATTAGACAGCATAAAAAAGAATATAAGAGACATATGGAATACAGTGTAAAAAGATCTTGAGAGTATATTACTGGCATCCCAGAATGGGAGAGGAGAGAGCATGGAACAGAGGCAATATTTGAAGATAACATCTAAGAACTTTCCCCAAATTGGCAAAAAATATCAATCTATACCTTCAAACTCTGCAAACCCCAAGCAGAAAAAATTCAAAGAAGACCACACCTAGGCACAATATAGTACAACTGCTGAAAACAAAGCATAAAGAAAAAAAATCTTAAAAGGTACAAATTATCTTCAAAAAGCCAGAAAAATAGTGACATAACAGAAGCCAGGACACAATCCAACAAAATCTTCAATATGATGAAAAAATAAATAAGTGCATTCTAGAATTCTAAATCCAGCAAAAATACCCTTCAAAATTTAAGGAAAAACAAAGACATTTTTGGAAACAGAAAATGAGACACTGTATTGCCAACAGAACTGCACTAAGGAAAGTACTTGATGGAGTGTTTAAGATAGAAGAAAAACGATGTCAGAAGGAAGCATGGTAACCCAGGAAAGAATGGAGAGCAATGAAAAGGCAACTATGTGGTGAAATTAAATATTGGCTATTGAATGTTTAAAACAACAATCTAGTCTTGTGAGTTGAAAATATATAGAAATAAAAATATATAACAGCATAATGGACTAGAAGGGAGAAGTTGAGGTACTATAAGGTCTTCATATTGTCTAGGAAGTGGAAAAGTACTACTTAATCCCTTTATTAAATAAGACTTTAATAAAACAAGATTGTACGTTGTAATCCCTAGGGTAATCACTAAATGATTAGTAAGACAATATATTACTAATGAGCTGAATGGAGGAGGTGGGGGAATCATAAAAACTAAAACATATTTGATTAATCCAAAACAATGCAAGGAAAGAAAAAGAAACATAGAACAAATAAGAGTGAAAAATTGGCAATATAATAGATTTTAACCAAAATATATCTAAAATTACATTAAATATAAATGAATTATATATTTCAGTTAAAAGACAAAGATTGACAGACTGGATAAAACAAAGATCTAACTATTTGAGGTTACAAGACGTACTCCAGTAAAGGGGTGGAAAAAGATATACCATGCAAACACTTAAATAGTTGGTGAAATATTACTAATATTAAGCAAAGTAGGATTTCGTGTAGGAAGTAGTGCTGGAGATAAAGAGGAACATTTTATGATGATCATTGGGTCAATTCACCAGGAAGATATTACAATTCCCATTTCTATGTTCCTAGTAACATAGGTCCAAAAAATGTAATGCAAAAATTGGCATGTCCAAAAGAATAAATAGACAAATCCATCATCAGAGTCAGAGATTTTAACGCACTTCTCTCACAAATGAATGGAAAAAGTAGACAAAAGCAAACAAAACCCCAAAATACCCGTTACAGATATGCAAGATTTGAATCACAAAATTCGCAAACTTGTCCTAACTGAAATTTTCTAAATGTGGCAAACAATTAACTGTACAATTTTTATATCCATGTGGATCTTTTATCAAAACCAACCTTATACTGGGCCATAAAACAAATTCAAAAACTTCAAAGTTTTTTCACTAACCTGATACTTTAAAAAGAAAAAAGAAAAAAACCCCACAACAACAATAACACAAAGAACAAAAACTCAAAGTATCAAAATCATGCTGACATCATTTGAATTATGTCTATGACACAATGGAATTAAGCAATAAATCAATAAGAAAAGATAAGTAGCTAATTCCCTAATATTAGGATATTAAGCAATATACTGCTAAATAACCCATAGGTCAAAAATGCATTCTCAATAGAATTGTAAAATGTTTTAACTGAATGATAACAAAAACATTACATAACAAAACATGTGGAATGCAGCTATACTTAGAGGAAGCCATACTTAGAGGGAAATGTATAGCTTAAAATGAATAGTTTAGAAAACTGGAAAGATTAAAAATTAACTACCCATCTAGTTCAAGAATTAAATTGACAAATTTAATTGTCAAATTAAACCCAAAGAAAGTACTAAGAAAGAAATAATAAAGAAAAGTGCAAAAATTAAGGAATTAGAAAATAACTAAACAATAGAAAAAATCAACAAAGCCCAGGCTGAAGAAAAAAAAATGTATATTACCATATCAGGAATCAAAAAGGGGACATCAGCCAGGTGTGGTGGCTCATGCCTCTAATCCTAGCACTCTGGGGACTGAGGCAGGAGGATCACTTGAGGCTATGAGTTTGAGACCAGCCTGGGCAACATAGCAAGACCCTGTCTCTGCAAAATTTTTTTAAAAAATTAACTAGGCATTGTGGCTCGTGCCTTTAGTCCTAGCTACTTGGGAGGATGAAGCAGGAGGATTGCTTGAGCCCAGGAGTTTGAGATTATAGTAAGCTTATGAGTGTCCATTGATAAGAGGGATGAATAGACAAACAAAATGTGGCATATTCATACAATCGAATATTATTCAGCCTTAAAAAGGAAAGAAATTCTGAAACATGCTACGACATGGATGATCCTTGGGGACATTAAGTGAAATGAACCAGTCACAAAAAATACAAATACTACATGATTTCACCATTATGAGGTACCTAGAGAAGTCAAATTCAGAGCCAGAAAGTAGAATGGTGGTTGCTAGGGGCTAAAGTTAGGGGTGGGATGGGGAGTTAGTGTTAAGTGGGTATGGAGTTTTATTTTACAAGACGAAAAGAGTTCTGGAGATTGGTTGCACAACAATGTGAATGTACTTAACATTTTTAAGTGTAACACTTTTTAAATGTCAAAAGCATTATACTTAAAAAGGGTTAAGATGGTACATTTTATGTCGTGTGTTTTTTACCATAATTAAAATTTTAAAATGCATATATATAAACAAAGGCAAAATGGATGTGGTGATCGACATCAGTACAGTGGTTACCTTTGGTGAGGGACTAGTGACTGGGCAGGGACATGACAGGAGCTTTGGAAGTTCTGGGGATGTTCTACTTCCTGATCTGCGTAGTGGGAACAGAGTGTTTTCCCTTGCGAACATTGATCAAGCCATAGACTTTGTCTTGTGAGCTTTTCTATATGCTTCAACCAAATCAACAACAAAAATTATTTTTAAAAAGCCAAAGGAGAACACATGAGAAGAGTCATGAATTTTTTTGTAAATGAATGGGTACTTCTTTGATATGAAACTATATTATAAAACTATTAAAAGAGTGTGGTTACTGGCACAGACACAGATAATCAAATCAGTGGAACAAACTAGAGTCTAAAAAACAGAACCATGTAATAAATGAGAATATAATATATGATCAAGGAGGCATTTCAAGTCAAAGGGGGAAAAGATTAGTTATCCATAAATAATACTGAGGCAACTAGAGAATTATTTGGGTGTCAAGCAGTCTGCCGTATGGTTTACACACAAAAAGAAATTCTGCTAGAGCAAAGCTTTTTAAAAGGAGCTATGAACATTCTATTGTTAAAAGAAAAACTTGAGACAAATTAAGAAACAGCTGATTGGTTGCAGCTCTGTGCTTGCCCTATTTGAACACAGTTTGAACAGTTGGCACCTGTGAGTGGCTGAAGTCTGGGCTGCTGTGATTGGCTGAGACTTGGCTACTTCTTCCAAGAGTAGGCTACAGTCTGTGTTCACATCAAGTTAGGCTGCAGCTCACTACGCATGGAGAAACCTGTAGGCCAGACTTAAAATATGTAAGGAGGCATCTTCAGACTAAACTTAATTTAACACTATACTAATAATTATGTCGTGGTTATGACATTTTTACTCATAGCCCCCCAAAATACTAATAAATTTGACCTCTTTAAAAATCAATAGCTTCTATACTACCAAAATAGAAAGACACTATACACTTTAAAAATATCTGACAGCAAAAGGTTTATCTTCTAACACATTAAGATCCTTTACAAGTGAAAAATAAAAATAGTAACACCCTGTCAGAACAATAGACAAAGGACACAAAGAGCTAATTCATAAAAAGAAAAGCAAATGGCCAAAACACATTAAAAATGTGTTCAATATCATAAATAATCAAAACAATGCAGATAATAACTACTAGGTACATGGATTCATCAGATCGGCCTAAATTTAAAAAGAATCTCAGGGCCCAGTGTGGGCAAGCATAAGAGGAAATGGATGTATCATACTCTGATGTTGAGCTTATACACACTGCAGGGCAGAATAATAATCTATATCAAAATTTAAAATAAGCTTTTCCTTTGATCCAGAATTTAATTTCTAGAAATTTACCAAATGTCCAAAAGATGTCCATCTCAATGTAGTTTATAATAGTGAAATATTAGGAAAAAATTTAATTTATATCAAACCAGAGTTGGCTAATAAATTGATAGTCACATACAATGGAATACTAAGTAGTCATGAGAAATGGTTATATTTATTGTTTTAGAAAGACATGTTGATGAGTGAAAAAGCAGTTACAGAAAAACAAGGGTAATATCATCTCCTTGGTGTAAATCTATTTGTAAGTACACACAAACACACTATGTCCCTCCAAAATTCATATGTTAAGTGCTAACACCTGGTACCTCAGAATGTTACTGTATTCGGAAATAGGGTCTTTAAAGAAGTAATTAAGCTAAAATGAGGTCTTCAGATGGGGCCTAATCCGATGGGACTGGTGTCCTGAGGAGAAGAGAGGAAACTTGGACACAGGCGTGGAGGAGAGGGAAGACCATGTGAGGACGTAGGGAGAAGACGGGCATCTGCGAGCCAAGGAGAGAGGCCTTAGAAGAAGCCAACCCTGCTGACACCTGGAACAGACTTCTACCCTCCAGAACGGCGAGAAAGCAAGTTTCTGTTGTTTAATCCACTCTGTGGTCCTTCGTTATGGAGCCCTAGTAAACCAATACACTCACATACATAGATATCTGGAAAAATATTCACTAAATTTTAACAGCGATTTTCTCAGGGTGGTAAAGTTCAGCTTTCTTTTTAATACTTTCCCTAATGTTTGAATATTTTCAATGAGTAATATATCATTTTTATGGTAAGAAAAAACAAAGGGGGCCTGGGCACTGTGGCTCACGCCTGTAATCCCAGCACACTGGGACACTGAGGTGGGAGGATTGACTGCTTAAGGCCAGGAGTTCAAGATCAGCCTGAACGAGAGTCATCTCTAAAAAAAAAAAAAAATAGAAAATTAGCCCAGCATGGTGGCGTGTGCCTGTAGTCCCAGCTACTTGGGAGGCTGAGGCAGGAGGATTCACTGAGCCCAGGAGTCTGAGGCTGCTGTGAGCTGTGATGATGCCAATGCACTCTAGCCTGGGTGACAGAGCAAGATCCTATATCGAAAAAAAAAAAAAAGAAAAAGAAAGAAAAGAGAAAAAAAGAAAAAGAAAAGAAAAAAATACCAGTCTCTTTTGGAAAAATGCAAGGTCAAAGGACAGTAATCTGGTCTGTGTTATTTGCAGGTAACACTTTCACACTCCTATGCCTACTCGCAGTCTTTCTAGCTTATCCTCCAAACCTCACTAAAACAGCAAACCGGACTGAGAACTAAAAGATGGGGGCATGAGGAGGTTGGTGGATTTGGGGTTCAAACTGACATACCCGTCTGCTGAATTTACACTGAGTGGCTCACTCAAAAGGAGGACCGCAGCTACTGGGAGGCCGTCTCTGCGCTAGGCATGTTGCAAAGGTGTGAGATGCTTTCCCAGGACTGAAATGTTTGCCTTCCCCCAGCCACTGGGGGCCGGGCTCCCCCTCGGCCAGCTCTGGAGGACAGAGGAGCCGGAAACCATGCCCGGGGGCTTCAGTCTCCCACCTGTTATTTCTGGGCGGGGAGGAGTCCAGCTGGGCTGGTGCTTTACATTTCTATAGGGAGCCTGGGCAGCCTGGAGCCCAGAGCTATTAATCTTCTCTGTAAACTCTGGAGGCCCAGGGGCAGCGGGAAGAGACTAGCTGTTCTGGGTTTTAGGGGAGACATGAGGTTCTACCAACCACCAACACAGTGTTTGTATTAGGCTTCTCCAGAGAAACAGTGCCAACAGGATGTGCACAGATACGTGCTTGGCCCTTCGGATCCATGGGCTCTGCACCTATGGATTCGACCAACGGGGATGGAAAATCTTGGTGGGGGTGAGGTGGGTGGGGAAGCATCTGTACTGAACATGTACAGACTGTTTCTTTTTGTCATTGCTCCCTAAACAATAAAGTATAACAACTGTTTACATAGCATTTACCTTTCGTTAGGTATTATAAGTAATCTAGAGATGATTTAAACATTCAGGAGGATGTGTGTAGGTTATATATGCAAATACTATGCCATTTGCTGCAGGGACTGGAGCATCAGCAGTTGGTATCCACGGGGATCCTGGAACCAATCCCCTACAGAGGCTGAGGGATGACTCTGTGTGTGTGTGTGTGTGTGTGTGTGTGTGTGTGTGTGTGTGTGTGTATAGAGAGAGAGAGAGAGATTTTAAGGAATTGGCTCACATAACTGTGGGGTGCAAGTCCCACATCTGCAGGGTGGGCTGGCAGGCTTGAGACCCAGAGAAGAGCTGCAGTTGGAATGCAAAGGCAGTCTGCTGTCAGAATTCCTTCTCACACTGGGAGGTCAGTCTTTGTTCTCTTAAGGCCTTCAACTGATTGGACGAGGCCCACCCATGTTATGAAGAGTAATCTACTTTATTCAAAGTCCACCAATTTAAGTGTTAGTATTACTCAAAATCACCTTTATAGAAGCATCCAGAATAATCTGGGCACAGTGGCCCAGCCAAGTTGACATACAAAGTTAACCATCACACAGATATAGTGTTCTACAAAAAGAAATTTGAAATGTTCGGTCAGTCCTACCCATAATCTCTCCCCCACTACATTTGCAAATCCTACAGAGATAGCCATAATTTTCATTTGAATCAGCATCTAGGACATGGCAACTCAGTTAAAAGAAGGAGGCAAGCAGGA
This sequence comes from Propithecus coquereli, assembly GCF_000956105.1. Lineage (NCBI taxonomy): Eukaryota > Metazoa > Chordata > Mammalia > Primates > Indriidae > Propithecus > Propithecus coquereli. The sequence goes on along the minus strand of NW_012147819.1, from coordinate 1,128,115 downwards.
GAAAAAAGGAAACATTTAGGATCCCAGCCCCGCAAGATACCGTTTCCAAGAATTACATTGTTCTAATCCACGGAGAACTGAACACACCACTTTAATCAGAACTCCAATAACCGGAAATTTTGACTTTCTTTTGAATGCTTCCCGCCAGTATAGACATCTCAAATGCCCTGAACATTCTTTACAAGGGACAGAGTTTGATAGGATTCCTAACTTTAAATGGTTACAGTTTTTCAAACTGGAGATGCTCAGAGCATTGGCCTGAAAGCCTCTAAAATGGGTACCATGATCTATCTGCAAACAGCTCTCTTCCCTGACCTGCAAGTAAATGCCATTGCTTAGAAAGCAGCCCCAACCAGAAAGCTGGACATTGTCACGTGGCTCACCTCCATGCCAACTCCCAATCTGTGCAGGGCACCTCTAGTTAATCTGGAAGTTTGATTACAAGCCAAGGGGAACGGTTATATAACCCTGAAAGTTTAAACTTGGGAAAACACACACACATATACAAACAAGAGCCCGGTTAAAAGGAGAAAACCACAGACTGGATCCTGTTTCCCTGTTTTATTGTCCTGTAAAACAGTAAGATGTATTAATTATTACATCCACTCGTCTTCCTGGCAGTCTAAATGGCTGTGTCATCAAACTAATCAAAAAGTGCCTGTTGCCTCCCAGGACCTTTCAAATGTTATTCCCTGCGTGCAGATAAAACTGAGAATTCTTAAAAATTTCCATTATACTCATCTTTGTATCTCTTTCTTATGACCAGTATGGAGGGGCACATCTCCTGGCTCAAGGAAGCTCCCTCCCTGGAGCCCTGAAATCTTGCTGTCAGCAGGAAGCACCACCTTCCCAAGGCTCCACGGGAGCCGCAAAGCATCTGCAGTAACAAGGACAAACTGAGAGAGAAGGACCAAGGTCCAAGTGACACATCCGGGCCCCCAGAAGCCAGCTTTGGGCCCTGTGCTTCAGTTTTCCCCAGCCTCATGGCTCCAGAAGGCTGCAGGGAGACCCCTGGGGCCAGGTGGGCCAGGACACACACAAGCAGGCAGCAGCCTTTCCAGGTGGGTGCGGAGAGCAGGGGAAGGAAATGCGCTCTCCGCCCTGGGAGACAGGGAACCTGGCCTTTGAGGACTGAACTCTGATCTTTTCCTTTTGCTCAAAATTCCTTCCTAAGGGGGCCAGATGAGTCACAAATGGTAAAATCCCACTAAGCAGGTTTTGTTAACCAAATATAGTGTGGTTTACTTCCCAACCTGATTCTGGTATAGCATTAACATCATCTAAAAGATAGAAAGCCCCCATCTTAACTCAAGCATCCTAGCAGATCCTTGTCTTAACTTGAAAGATTCTCCTCTCTGGACCTCCCAGAGTGCTCACACCTTTATCTTAAATTAAGCATTTCCTTTCTGGTCTTTTAGACAAAGCCTAATTCTCTCAGCCAATTGTCAGCCAAGAATCTTTAAACCCACCTATAACTTGTAAGCCCCCCACCTTCCAGATGTCCCACCTTCTAGGGCCAAACCAATGTATGCCTCCCACATACTGATTTATGACTTTACCTGTAACCCCTGTCTCTCTGAAATGTATAAAACCAAACTGTAACCCAGCCACAGTGAGTCCACTTGTTCAAGGCTTCTTGGGAGTGGCTCTGGGCCATGGTCCTCAAATTTGGCTCAGAATAAACTTCTTTCAAATATTTCAGAGTTTGGATTTTTTCATCCACAATTCTGG
>NW_012147819.1:1125084-1126334 GCF_000956105.1 Propithecus coquereli | reverse complement strand
TTATCTTCTAACACATTAAGATCCTTTACAAGTGAAAAATAAAAATAGTAACACCCTGTCAGAACAATAGACAAAGGACACAAAGAGCTAATTCATAAAAAGAAAAGCAAATGGCCAAAACACATTAAAAATGTGTTCAATATCACAAATAATCAAAACAATGCAGATAATAACTACTAGGTACATGGATTCATCAGATCGGCCTAAATTTAAAAAGAATCTCAGGGCCCAGTGTGGGCAAGCATAAGAGGAAATGGATGTATCATACTCTGATGTTGAGCTTATACACACTGCAGGGCAGAATAATAATCTGTATCAAAATTTAAAATAAGCTTTTCCTTTGATCCAGAATTTAATTTCTAGAAATTTACCAAATGTCCAAAAGATGTCCATCTCAATGTAGTTTATAATAGTGAAATATTAGGAAAAAATTTAATTTATATCAAACCAGAGTTGGCTAATAAATTGATAGTCACATACAATGGAATACTAAGTAGTCATGAGAAATGGTTATATTTATTGTTTTAGAAAGACATGTTGATGAGTGAAAAAGCAGTTACAGAAAAACAAGGGTAATATCATCTCCTTGGTGTAAATCTATTTGTAAGTACACACAAACACACTATGTCCCTCCAAAATTCATATGTTAAGTGCTAACACCTGGTACCTCAGAATGTTACTGTATTCGGAAATAGGGTCTTTAAAGAAGTAATTAAGCTAAAATGAGGTCTTCAGATGGGGCCTAATCCGATGGGACTGGTGTCCTGAGGAGAAGAGAGGAAACTTGGACACAGGCGTGGAGGAGAGGGAAGACCATGTGAGGACGTAGGGAGAAGACGGGCATCTGCGAGCCAAGGAGAGAGGCCTTAGAAGAAGCCAACCCTGCTGACACCTGGAACAGACTTCTACCCTCCAGAACGGCGAGAAAGCAAGTTTCTGTTGTTTAATCCACTCTGTGGTCCTTCGTTATGGAGCCCTAGTAAACCAATACACTCACATACATAGATATCTGGAAAAATATTCACTAAATTTTAACAGCGATTTTCTCAGGGTGGTAAAGTTCAGCTTTCTTTTTAATACTTTCCCTAATGTTTGAATATTTTCAATGAGTAATATATCATTTTTATGGTAAGAAAAAACAAAGGGGGCCTGGGCACTGTGGCTCACGCCTGTAATCCCAGCACACTGGGACACTGAGGTGGGAGGATTGACTGCTTAAGGCCAGGAGTTCAAGATCAGCCTGAACGAGA
>NW_012147819.1:1120599-1121559 GCF_000956105.1 Propithecus coquereli | reverse complement strand
TTGGGAGTGGCTCTGGGCCATGGTCCTCAAATTTGGCTCAGAATAAACTTCTTTCAAATATTTCAGAGTTTGGATTTTTTCATCCACAATTCTGGCGCCCAGCATGGGGCTCAGAGAAGACTCAAGACCCCCGAAGGAGTCGCCCGAACCAGAGCTAAGGTACTAAGGTACCAGCACGGGCCCATTGACGCCCCCCACCCCCCAATCAACTTCGAGCTGCTCCTCCGGCGGGAACCTGGTAAGTCCACCTGAGACCCGGACCTCCCGCTCTTGGTTGATGGTTGCCATTTACTGTGAGCTGTCGGTTCTCTTCCTAGGAAGTTGTTGTCTGGGATCCTAATTTGATTTGGAAGTGCACTCTAAAGGGCTTTCTCCATTGCCTTTTTCCTCTCAAAACTAATCTCAATTGGCTTGTCTGCACATTTGTGCAAGGAACCCAACTGTCTTGTTCCTAGATAAATGAGAGACTGTGTTTCTCAGCTCCGAAGATAAGGGGCAGCTTACTCCTCCTAGACCTAAGGCAAACCCTGGGTGACCAGGGCCCTGATTGGGAGTTGCCGGGGTGATTCCCTGAGGAGTGAGTAACCCCATAGGGAATCTCCCAACAAATTAATTAAAAGAATGAAGTGCTTTTGCTTTCTGCCCCTAATTTCACTTTGAAGCCCTGCAATACTCTTAACCCTGCTACTCTCCTCCCCCTTCCAGGTGAACAAGGGGAAAAACATGACTGCAGTCTACTAACTGATATCTTACTCTTTCCTAGAGCAGATTTACAGGAAACTCCTATCAAGAATGCTGAATTAATTTGGTTCACAAATGGTTCTTATTTAAAGGATGATCAGGGGCATTATCAGGAAGGATACATCATCACTTCCATAGTAGACACAATAGAAAGTGCCCAACTCCAAGGAGTAAAATCAGCTCAGATGGCTGAATTAATAGGGTTAACTAGAGCTTGCA
>NW_012147819.1:1105828-1107589 GCF_000956105.1 Propithecus coquereli | reverse complement strand
AGAATTACAGGCGCGACTGCACCCGGCCTGTACTAATGTTTTGATTCACTTTATTGATAATGCTAGCAGATGATAAGTGCTAGTAGGTGATAATTGTCACAGTTGTTTTTAATGTCATTACTGGCCAACTTGTTCATTTTTTTTCTTTCAATTTTACTGGCCCATATAAACTCAAATTTCAGAGGACAAAAGCATCCCAGGGAATGTTTTTTGGCCTGATTCTTCTGTGATTATTCCACCTGTATCTTATTTCATACTATGAACTCCTAACATTCATTTTGTTTAGTCATTCAACAAACACTAAGTAATCAATCTACTATATATAGGATAAAGACTTTCTCAAGATGTAATGTTTACCGATAGGGGATAAAAGATTTTCGAATATTTTAGAAGTGAACAAAATAAAACAAAAGTATTAAGTGGGTATCATATTTATCCCTAACATATCTAATCGATGATAGATAACCATAGTTTAGCCACTAACATGTTTTTTTTTTCTCTTAGCAACATTATGATAAAAAATGTCATGAATCTAAATCTCCCCAGATTAGTTTGGGGCAACCACAGAGGGTCTCATTGCCCTTCCTTTCAGATGCTGTTCCAGATCTGCACTCCACTTATGTTACCTAGTAAATGTATGAAGTGGAGAGTTCCAGAGACTGGATTTCAGGGCTCATTTTCTCCTGTGGCATAACCTAGCCTATCCTGACTCATGCGATGACTTTGCCAGTTTAAACTTTTTTCCCTTTGAGGGCTGAGTAGGCCTGACCTAACATTTGGATGAAGTAGGTTATTGCTCCAAAATATTTCTCTCTTTATTGTCTAAGTTTCTACCTAAAGTGATTTGATCTTTTAAAAAATTTTTAATAAATATATTGCCTTCTCTCTTTAGTCCTCTTTTAAGAGTTAAAACCTCCTGAGACTTCAGAGCCTTCCCTGTGGCACTTGTTGATACCTTGGCCTGGTCTTGCTGTCTCTGTGTCTTGCTCGGTGCTGGTGTGTGTCATGTGGCCAGGTGATTGGGAGCCGGGCTTCGATCTTAAACATCTCTGGGGTTGAGCCCTGGTTATGCAACCTCAGGCCTCTCCCAGCTTCCCTTTCCTTGACTATGATGTGGGGATAATAATAGCTCCCTTCTCATAGGGCTGTGGCGAGGAATAGGTGACATAATTTGTGTAAGCCACTTAGCACGGTACATGCCCCAGAGTAATAATTCAGTGGGTGGTGACTGTCATTATGGTGTGTATCAGTTGGCTAGGGCTGCCCTAACCAAGTACCACAAACCGATGGCTTAAACTACAGAAATGTGCTGTCTCGCAGTTGAAGCTCCAAGTTCAAAATCAAGGTGTCGGCAGGGTTAGCGCCTTCTGAGGCTTGGATGTTCCAGGCCTCTCCACCGGTTCCTGGTGGTTTGCCACCAATCTTTGGTGGCCTTGGTTTGCAGCTGCGTCACTCCAGCCTCGGCCTGTGTCATAGGTGCTCTCCCTGTGTCTCTGCTTTCACACTGCCATCTTCTTATAAGGACAGCAGTGACACTGGATCAGGACTGCCCCCGCCCCACTCTGGTGTGACCTCCACTACTTCTTTCCAAGTAAGGTCACATTCTGAGTTGCTGGGGCTTAGGACTTCAACCAATCTTTTCAGGGGGACACAATTCAACCCATAACATGGAAGACAGGATTTTGTCTGTTGTTGTTATTATTATTACTCTTTTTATTATTTTCCTACTACCAACCCACTTAGCACTATGCCTGAGGCAGA
>NW_012147819.1:1101903-1105778 GCF_000956105.1 Propithecus coquereli | reverse complement strand
TTGGGAGTGGCTCTGGGCCATGGTCCTCAAATTTGGCTCAGAATAAACTTCTTTCAAATATTTCAGAGTTTGGATTTTTTCATCCACAATTCTGGTGCCCAGCATGGGGCTCAGAGAAGACTCAGGACCCCCGAAGGAGGTCCTGAACCAGAGCTAAGGTATTAAGGTACCAGCACAGGCCCATTGACGCCCCCCACCCCCGAATCAACTTCGAGCTGCTCCTCCGGTGGAAACCTGGTAAGTCCTCCTGAGACCCGGACCTCCCGCTCTTGGTTGATGGTCCCGGTTTATTGTGACCTGTCGGTTCTCTTCCTAGGAAGTTGTTGTTTGGGATCCTAATTTGATTTGGAAGTCCAAGGCCTGAGTAGCCCCACAGGGAATCTCCCAACAAATTAATTAAAAGAAAGTTTGTCCACGAAATGCATATAAGAGCTGATCACTTGGTGTTTTGAGCCCTCTGGGAGGTACTAGACCCTGGAAGAGAGAAACTGAGACACATAAGAGGGTGGGACCAACTCAGTGGTGAAACATTGAGAAGCCCCACCCACAACCAGCACACTCTGATCCATGACATTAAACCCTAGGCCACAGTTTGGTTCCTTCAAAAAAAAAATGGGAAACAAATTCTCTAAGAATGAGGAAAGGCAATAAGAACGACCTCCTTCAGGCACCCCAGCTGGTTTTATGTTTGATAATTATGGCGCCTCTATGGCAAGTATTTGTATAAATGGGAAGATCTTACTAGGTCTGCGGTTTCCAAAATGGGGAACTTTTGATATTCCCAAATTGGTTTTCTTACACGCTAAACTAGAGAAATTAGGCTCTCGAATTAAGGAAAATGAATGGGAATCATACTATAGCTGGCACTTGGAATCATCCAAAGACAGCATGATAGACTTGCCTCCCTTCAGGAAGTTAATAAGAAAATACTTGGGACTGTCTTGGAATTAAAGAAACTAGCAGAAGCCACTTCTGAAATCAGGAAGGCTCCAAAAACTGTCTCTCCTTCTGCTCCCCCTAACCCTCTGTTCTCTGAATTTCCTTGTCCTGACAATTTCATTTTCCCCCCTCCTTCCCCTATTCCCTCACCTCAAACTGTAAAAGGATCCGAAATAGCTAGAAAAGAAGATAAAATGTAGTTTCTCCCTTTAAAATAAAACCCACCAGGAGAGGGGACCCTAATATATTGCATACACCCTGGACCAAAACAGAGTTGAAAGCCCTGGTGTCCGGATTCCCCGACCCAAAAAAAGACCCCCTTGGGTTTGCCAGGGAATTCCAATTAACACTTAAGACCTATGATCTGGGGTTCTCTGACCTGTATCAGCTAATTGAGTTACTAGTCCCCCAAAACAAAGCCGAAGGGTAGCAGGTTGGAAACAACCTTTAGAAGATTTTGACAAAGTAGATGCAAGTGGGAGAGAAAAATGCAGGGAGCTCTGCGACCGCCTCTGTGAAAATTTACCACAGATTTTCCCCAAAGTTATAGATTGGGCAAGGGTGCAGCAATGTAAAATACGCCCAAAAGAAATCATACCTGACTTTTATATCAGATTTGAAAAAACATTCAAACAATATTCAGGGATACGTCCCGAAAATTTTGAGCATGGTAAAAGTGGCACTTTGCTAAATTCTGGATTCGTACAATGCTTAGATGATGAATTAGTGACCTTGGTAAAGAGAAATAATGTGGCCTGGGCTTCTCTGCCCACTAGCAACCTAGTCACCCTAGCTGACCAGTTGTCACAAACAATAGTTAAGAAGCAAAAGAAAACAGCCTCTAAGATTGGGAGTTTACAGCTAAAGAAACTTAGTAACCAAATTGGAAGGTTACAAGGGGTTCGGTCCCCTGTAGACATCGCAATAGGCCACAGAAGAAGCGACTTGTTATTATTGCAAAAAGAAGGGACATCTTAAAAAACATGGCAAGAAACTTAAATGGGTGCTTGCACAAAAGGAGCTGAAGGCCCCAAAGGGAGGCACCAAAGGAACTCTAAAACCAGAATAGGGATGCTCCGAGGGAATGGAGAGGGTTTTCCCCTTACTTCTAACAAACACTTTAGGGGAAATAGAAACATCCATAAATGGGGAAGACAACAGAGCCCTTGTGGACACTGGTGCCACACTGTCAGTCCTCAAGCCTACCTTAATTAAAAACCCTCTCTCTTGGAGTAATGTAAAAATTCAAATGGTAGGGGTTTCAAACTCCCCAATTATTGCTTTTAAATCTGATCCCCTCCAATTTCAATTAGGGGAACTTATAGGGCAGCATGTTTTTCTTTTAGTAGATAGTGCCCCTACACACCTGCTGGGACGGGATTTCTTAGAGACCCATAATGCCCACATCTCATTTTCACAGAAGGAAGAAATGATTCTCAATTTGGGAAACACAGAAGACTTACAAAAACCCACATGTAATATCATACTTGCTAAAGTCAATGGAGATTTTGAACAGGGGGTTAGAGTCTTTCTTACCCAAAATACCAGATTCTCTGTGGGCAAACTCTTCCACAGATATTGGACGAATTAAGTCAGCAGTTCCCATAGAGATAACCATAGATGAGTCTAAACCCTTGCCAAACATTAAGCAATACTCCCTTAGGCCTGAACTTTACTAGGAATCAAACCAATCACTCAGGACTACTTAGATAAAGTACTCTTAATACCCTACACCAGCCCTTGCAACACATCCATCTTCCCAGTCAGAAAACCAAATGGGAAAGGCTGGAGGTTTTTTCCAGGCCTAAGAGCCATAAATAAAGTAGTGGTTCCTAGGCATCCGGTCATCCCTAACCCCCACACCTTACTGTCCAATATTCCTATCACTGCCAGCCACTACTCTGTCATTGACTTACACAGTGCTTTCTTCAGCATACCTGTAGATCACAATAGTCAATATCTTTTTGCCTTCACTTGGGAAAATCGCCAGTATACATGGACAGTCTTGCCCCAGGGTTATTCCGAAAGTCCCACGTATTTTTCTCAAATATTAAAGGCAGATTTAGATGATATTGTATTCCCAAATTACTCATTAATGGCTCAGCCCTTATACAAATTTGGATTCCAAATTACTCATTGATGGCTCAGCCCTTATGCAAAAAACTAAAGCATCACCAACCAGACCCAATCTGCTGGGGGAAAGGGAAAAACAACACATAGAGGATTTAAAGCAGGCTCTTACCCAGGCACCTGCTGTAGGACACCTCAACTATAGCCTTCCTCTTTTCCTTTTTGCACATGAAATAAATGGAAATGCTCTTAGAGTATTAACTCAGAAACATGGTGACAATGCTATGGAAACATGGCCAATTGGTTATTTTAGCCAACAGACCCAGTAGCAAAAAGACACCCCTCCCTTGTATGAGAGCCATATCAGCTGCAGCCATTGTATGTAAGAAAATTGAGGAATTTGTCCTGGGGTCCCCACTAACAATTTATGCCCCCCATTCTGTAGAATCTCTCCTAAATTCTCACCACACTCAACACTATTCTGTAAGTTGCCTTGCCAGGAGGCAAGGCAACTTAGGAATGAAGGAATGAAGTGCTTTTGCTTTCTGCCCCAAACATCACTTTGAAGCACTGCAATACTCTTAACCCTGCTACTCTCCTCCCCCTTCCAGGTGAACAAGGGGAAAAACATGACTGCAGTCTACTAACTGATATCTTACTCTCTCCTAGAGCAGATTTACGGGAAACTCCTATCAAGAATGCTGAATTAATTTGGTTCACAAATGGTTCTTATTTAAAGGATGATCAGTGGCATTATCAGGAAGGATGCACCATCACTTCCATAGTAGACACAATAGAAAGTGCCCAACTCCAAGGAGTAAAATCAGCTCAGATGGCTGAATTAATAGGGTTAACTAGAGCTTGCA
>NW_012147819.1:1096928-1098883 GCF_000956105.1 Propithecus coquereli | reverse complement strand
AAAAAAAAAAAAAAAAATAGGCCACATAGAAGGAATGCTGTTCCAAGAAGAAGGGAAGGGATGGGAAGCTGCCCTAAAAGATAATGCAGCTCTCATCAAGTGGATAGAAGAGACCAGACAAACCATAAAGATGTATGCCCAAACCCAAAGGTGGGAGCGGGCATGTACTCTGACCCAACAAGGACTCATGTCTATGTTATTACAAATGGAATCTGAACTAGCTATGAAACAATGGCCTACAGTACTCAGGGCTGAGGCTCAATCTAGACACCTATGGAAAATATATGGTTCCCCAAATTTATGCAAATTTTTACATAGTAAATGTGACCTTAAACATTGTATTTTTAAAGTTCAGGCACCAAAGTTGAACGAGGCTCCACAGTATTCTGTAGTTCAACTAGCTGGCATTGGAACCATTGTCAATAATACAAGAATACTCCCCATGGGAAGCCGATGGGCTACTTTAGCTGACGAAAACACATGGCATCCCATTTCACTCCCAGACTGTGAAAATAGAAAAGGAGAATGGCTATGCCCTCAAAACTCTTGGAACCCTTATTTCTCCCAGAGGTGGCCCCGAGTATCCACCCCCATAGAACGTAACATTGGGTATATGGGAAAGGGCCGCTTTTGCTGGGAGGGACAACAAAATGGCATTATAGAATTATATGATTTCTCCCGTAACAAAACCTCCTCTTCCCCCCCAAACACTAGTATGTGGTGTAACATAAAGGTGGTGGGGAAGTTAGATTTGCTAACTGTAAACAGGTCCTATGATAATTTAAATATTAAAGACCAGATGTTTCTTGAGTTCGATTTATACCCTCCTCAGGATGTTGTACCTATGGAGACAAATTGGCCAGAGGAAAAATTAAACTTATTAGATTCTGAATTGTTATCAGTTTTGTAATCCTCAAATAGAATTTACCATGAGGTTTGACTGACTGTTGATAAGGAGGGTAAACATATCGTAAATCTGATTAAAGAATATGATGATGCATGCAGGGGATTTTTCGGCTGGTTAGGCTGCTTACTGCCTTCTGATTCTACCTGTAACTCTCTTGGGCACATACTGTTTAGTACTTTTATGACACTCATTGCTGTATTATCATTATATGTTTCTTGTAAATGCTATACCAGATACAGGAAAAGGAGAAAAACCCAATCAAAGGCCCGGATCACAATAGCTCGCAGAAAAAACCTGGTCCAAGACTTTTTTTCAAATTAAACCCTAGGCCTGACTCTATCTGGCCCCTTTAACAGTTGGCTATTAAATCAAGTGGAGTCGTGCCCTTCCCCTAAGATATAACACCACCTATTTCACAACACTGGATGACCAAATAGACAACTCTAGGAAGGAGCCTTCCTAGCACCATGGGACCAGATAGACAACTCTAGGAATGAGCCTTCCTAGCGCCGTGGGACCTCATGCTGGTTATTGGCCTACACATGCATTCCATGGAATGATCTTTGGCCAACAGGGGTAACTGAGGACTGAACTCTGATCTTTTTCTTTTGCTCAAAATTCCTTCCTAAGGGGGCCAGATGAGTCACACTCACAAAAGGTAAAAGCATTAACATCACCTAAAAGATAGAAAGCCCCCATCTTAACTCAAGCATCCTAGCAGATCCTTGTCTTAACTTGAAAGATTCTCCTCTCTGGACATCCCAGAGTGCTCATACCTTTATCTTAAATTAAGCATTTCCTTTCTGGTCTTTTAGATAAAGCCTAACTCTCTCAGCCAATTGGCAGCCAAAGAATCTTTAAACCCACCTATAACCTGGAAGCCCTCCACCTTCCAGATGTCCCACCTTTTTGGGCCAAACCAATGTATGCCTCCCACATATTGATTTATGACTTTACCTGTAACCCCTTGTCTCTCTGAAATGTATAAAACCAAACTGTAACCCAGCCACACCAAGTCCACTTGCTCAAGGCTTCTTGGGAGTGGCTC
>NW_012147819.1:1094301-1096878 GCF_000956105.1 Propithecus coquereli | reverse complement strand
CATCACTTCCATAGTAGACACAATAGAAAGTGCCCAACTCCAAGGAGTAAAATCAGCTCAGATGGCTGAATTAATAGGGTTAACTAGAGCTTGCATTTTGGCTGAAGGGAAGATAGCTAATATATACACTGATAGCTGCTATGCCTTTGGAGTAGCCCATGATTTTGGCATGCTACGGAAACAGAGAGGGTTTCTTATCTCATCTGGACAACCTGTAAGAAATGGGCACCAAGTCTCAGAGCTATTAGAAGCAATCCAAATGCCAAAACAACTGGCAATCATAAAAATTCCTGAGCATTCCAAAGGTAACACTGAAGAAGCTAAGGGAAACAATCTAGCCGGTGCTGCAGCAAAGAATGGGGCCCTAGGAAAGATGACCTGTCCTATATGAGAATACACCTTCTGACCCACCAATACCCTCACTAACATTCTTTTACAATACCAACAGGCATCAACCGCTAGAGAGAAACAAATTTGGCAGCAAAAGGGAGGTGTAATTCGACCCAAATAGAGAGTTGTGGCTGGGTCCTAATGAAAAACCTGTAGTTCGTTTAGATGCACAGTTTCCTCTCCTTCAATTCATTCATGAAATGACTCACTGGGCCCCTGAGAAAATGATATCATTTATGGGGAAAACAATATCCAGGAAACTATCCCCCACAATAGCCCAAAAGGTATATTTTCGTTGTACTATATGTCCAAAACATAACCCTGGCAAGACTTTACATGGCTCCCAAGGTCATTTTCCCTTGCCTACAGGACCACTCGAAGTTTGGCAACTGGACTTTATCCAGATGCCACCATCCCAGCGTTATGAATATGTATTGGTCTTGGTTTGCATGTTCTCACTGGGTAGAAGTATTTCCTTGTCAGAGGGCTACTGCCTTAACAGTAGGCAAAATACTGCTGGAAAGAATCATTCCAGTTTGGAGAATCCCTTCTGAGTTACACAGTGATCGTGGGACTCACTTTACTGGAAAAATTATTCAATCCATTTGCAAAATTTGGCCCATAATACGACATTTCCATTGGTGCCTATCATCCCCAATCCTCTGGGTTGGTAGAATGGACAAATGGCACAATAAAAACACAATTAGTTAAATTAACTGAAGCCTTTAACCCCCCTGGCAGAAAACCCTCCCCCTGGTTTTGCTTAACCTTAGATTCTCTCCCTTTGGAAAACACTGTCTATCACCTTATGAAATTATAACAGGGAGATCTATGAGGCTGGATGAGGGCTTATATGAGCCAGCCTTACTTAAAGGAGAAATACTACATTATTGTCGGGGACTACTTAAAACTCTAACGAATAATATAAAGCTGGAAACAGAGTCTTTCCACAGCGAGCTCCCAGGGGCTAAAGACTCCAGGGATCATGGATTACAACCAGGTGGCTTTGTTTATTGGAAAAGGCACCAACTAAAAGACTCCTTACAACCTCGCTGGAAAGGACCTTACCAGGCACTCTTAACTAACTCTTGTGCTGCAAAATTAAAGGGAGTTGCCTCATGGATTCATGTCTCACATTTAAAACAAGCACCTGAACATGCTCCTGACCACACCTGGACCTCCAAATTGGTCTCTGACACCTGCCTACAACTTCAGAAAACATCTGAGGCACAACTGGCCTCCAAAGCAACAACTGAAGCTGACAGTCTTCCTCAGACATCGGACCAGGCCAGTCCTCATGAACCCTAAAATAACTTTCATTCTTACTTTACCTGCTACAGAGTATATTGCTGCAAACCCTGAATGCCTTAACCAAGTCCCCCAAGAGATTGTTTTGGATCTATGGAATCTCCCTTGGTATAACTTTCTAAATGGATACGGTTATGAATTTCCTTGTTAAAATTAGAAAAATATTTCACTTGATCACCCTCCTTCCCATAATTTCCTCTATCTGCCTACCCCACACTCCTTCTCTCTTCAAACCTAAAACTTCTCCTGGCTCCCTGCAAATCTCATTACCTTCCCAGCTGGTAGAGTTCACATCATCTGTTATGACATAGATCAGGATGAAATGAAGGCCACTGAATGCAACAGTTCCACTGCAAACATCCCTAGAAGGGCCCCCTTTGCAGCGTACCTCTATTATAAGACCTTCACCAAGTATGATGCCCTGCAGGAATATTTACTGAATAATGCCTCAGGACGATTATTGAGGGGACCTAATCAGGTAGAATATTGCATAACAATAGACATTGGTGATGACAAACTCAGACAATTGTCTGGGTATGATGGGAGAAACCTAGCAGCTTCCTGTGTAAACTGCCGCAGCATAAGCTGCCCAAACAACCACAGCCCTGTGCTTGTGGCTGGATGCCCTTGTCCAGCACCAACCACACCGACACTGCCCATAAAGAACTATTTATGGGAGTGAGTTGGTGGACAGAAGTCCCTGACAGTACAAATTCCATCCTAAGACAAGGGGGTCTCTGGGAAGCCTCATGGCACATCCAGACAAAGGCATACTTAGGTGTAACCTCCACCCGCCTGACAGTTGTCTGGGATATCCAGTGGTTCTGGGTTGACTCCCTTTATCCGAATTGCACTGAGGCCTTTAGTATACAACGGCAA
>NW_012147819.1:1080311-1084971 GCF_000956105.1 Propithecus coquereli | reverse complement strand
CCCCCCGACTTCCACCGCAGGGAGCTCCGCTCACCCTTCCTGCTCTCCGCCGTGTCTCCACCACCCCTCCGACTCCTGCCCACCCACCCGGGGCAGGCGACGGCGCGCGTGGAAGCGGCCTGACTGCGCACACGTGCAGCGTGCCTGCGGCATCGTGACGCCGGCTCTGCGAACCTCCCGGGCAAGTGTCTTGCTGCGGTGCAGCCGCTCTCCACACCCCTCAACCTGCCACACGCACTCCTGCCGTCCCGGCTCCCCGAAGCCCTCGGTGCCCGGCCCTCGGACAGGAATAACTTGCTTCTGCAATCCCCGGCCAATCTCCCTTTTTTTTTTTTTTCTATCCAACCGGAATCCTATTTTAAATGCATGAGGGGAGTTTACTAACTAAAGAAAGCCTACGTTCTATTCTGTTGTCAACAGAATAAAATCATCACTCACTACGGTATTTTTGGTAAATACAGATTTTTGTATGTGGCGTTGGCTTTGCCTAAAGTGGAGTGTGCCGAGGCGCGGCTTCGCCTCCAGCCTTGGGTGTGACGGTCCGCGGAGACGAAGCGATGACAGCCGTATTCAGGCCATGGACGTGTGACTTCTGTCAGGGCCTGTCTTGCAGGATCTTTCAGTACCTGGATTCAGTCTCTTCCTTCGCTGCAGGGCAGCCGCAGTGGGCCCAGGAGGCCGGGTTTCTTACCCGGAGCCCAGCCGGCCCTGTCCCAGGAGGCAGTGGGACCCTGCAGGTGGAGCCCCAGCCCCACCCGGACAGCCTGTGCCTCAGCCTACACCAGACAGCCCACCTCAGCAGTGACCCTCTGAGTCCAGAAGAATCCTATGACTGCATCCGTGACCCTGGCTTGGAGTGAGGCAGGAAGAAGGGGAAGTTCTTGGCCCTGTTTAGAATCGCCACATGTAACAAACAAAAATGCAGGATGGCCAGTGAAATCAGATGCTCAGATAACCACAAATAATGTTTTTTTTTTTTACCATCTTAGCCAGTTTTAACTGTATGATTCAGTAGCATTAAGTATATCCATATAACAAATAGTTTTTAATATAAGTATACCTTAGTCAATAGTTGAGACATATTATGTTAATATTAAAACATAACTCATTGTTTATCTAAGATTCAAATATAACTGGTGTCCTGTTTGATCTGGCAACCCCACCCCATCTGCCCTGGCTTATTCATTCATGTATTTGTCATTTGTGTTCCCAGTTCCTTGTCTCTGCAATGAGAAAGGACTCTCAGGGGACTGAGGCGGCCCTGTTTCCCAACCTTCTAGGCAGGGGACCAGTAGCCTGGGCCACGTGTACTAGAAGCTGAAGAGGTGATTTTGAGCAGTCAAGACACTGAACAAAACCATAAAGCAGGGACAGTGTATCTTTGGCATTTCCCATCTCTCTGAAGTGTCCACTGTCACCCACCCCTTGCTGGTTATTGGCTCATCTTAGCTGAGCACTAACTGGTAAGTGCAAGGCGTTAGCTGCTTGTAAGCTTAAAATGTGACCTCCCCCCCGCCCCCACGTGGACTGGAATGATCAGGAAAGAAGGGTGGTGATCAGACGGAGTGGCAGCTGTTACTTGAGTGGCGTGTGCCTGCTCAGCACCTGGGGCCATGGAGCCTGCGGTGCCTGTGACTGCTCCGCTCTGCCAAGACTCCTCACCCTGCAGATCTCCCGAGAGGAAGAACTTTTGGCAAAAACCTCCCCAAGAACTCCTTCTTTAATGCTAAATTCAAATCCCCTTGAAGTTCTATGTTTGTAGTACCTAGACTCCCAGAGTGGGGCTATTCAGGAAAAGAAAACCCCAAATGAGAAATCTTTACAGAGTGAAGAGCTCCAGTCTGACTTAGTTCAAACCGTGTGCAGCTCAGGTGCATGGAGGCAGAGACGTGGAAAGTTTTCACCTCATTGCTGTGCCAGGAGCTCTGGTTAGCTCTGGAAATATCTTCCCAGCTTGTGGGGTTCCAGTGTACTCAGATGCCCATCAAAGTGGCAATGGCCACTGTTTTAGGCACAAAATACATATATGACCTGTGCATGCGCAACCAGTTCCTACCTTTAGGGACTTTTCTGGCAACCAATTACAGCACTACCAAAATAAACCACGTAAACATCTCAATAGGTTTCTAACGTCAATTCAGTTCAAAACATATTGAGCACTACCACCTGCTGGACCACTCCAGAAACTGGAGTATGAGGACAATAAAGACAGGCCTCGTCGTGGAGATGTTTATGGTTAATTGGCAAAGATTGACAACACGACCACTGATCACAGCACAGAGTGGTTTGTGCCCTGAGAGAGGTGTGTCCAGGATGCATGGGAACACAGAGCATGGCTATGACCCAACCAGTGCATGGTGGGACTGGTGAGGCGCTGGGGAGGACAAAGAAAGTTTCCTAAAGGAGGTGATTCCTGGCAAGGTCTGAAAGAGCAAGTGGTGATTTAAACAAAGGTTTCCTTTCTTTGGCAGAGAGGACTCTACAACAGAAGCCCAACCCAAACAGAGGCTAATGTCAGGGCAGTAGGGACACTGGCTCAGTTCTGTTGACCCCACCCTTCTGGCCCCACAGTTTCTTTTGCGTCTCTCTCGAAGAGTCTACCAGCATGAGTACACAGAGAGGTGGACTCCCCTTTCTCAAGCTTTCTATTCATTTATTTCAGCCAAGCAGTTAATTGATTTTGGGAGATTCTCAGAGTGATTCTAGCACTTCCATCCAAACTTCAATTAATGAAAAGCCTTACTGAGGTTGTTCTCCAGAGCATTCAGATTTATTCTTTCTTGTTTTAACACTGAATAGGCTGTCTTTGAGGCCAGCGGCTTAGGAGGGCTGCTCAGTTGTTTGCTGGTTTCCATTTTCAGCAGCTCAGCTGTAACTAGGGATTTTTGACCACCAGCTGGGCTTTCAACACTACTGCTGCTCAAGGACCTGGTCATAAAGCCTGTTTTTGCCTCAAAGAGACCTTGTCCCACCCCCATTCCTATAGCCATTTCCCCTAACAGCCATGTCAGCTTTCATTCTGCTTACCCAACTCAATTTGCACTTGGAGGGCATTACAACCCAACCAAAATGCCTCAAGTTGAGTCAATTATAAGATTCTCGGGGGAGGTTTACACAATAAAATCTCACGGGTGAACCCACCAAGGATCAATGTCAGAGAGGAAATATAAACCCAGGGGCTCTCAGCCCAGGGAAGGGAAAATTAGGGACAGTTCCTACATTTGGAACCTGAAGATCTCTTCTGGATGAGGGGACCCTGCAATGCCCCAAAACACCAGATACATTTAGGTTTAGAAGATTTTCTTGAAGGATGCAAAAACTAGATACATCAAAGGTTAAGGAGAGTGACTATTGCAGCTTGGTGTGGGCTGAGGATACCTTTAGACTGAGCGTATCTGTTGAGGTGGGGGCATTCCTGTAGCAGTAGCCTCTCAGAGGTTCAATTTTCCCAAATTGAAGAGTACTTCGTCAATTGATCAATCAATATAGCCATATCCTCTCCCTCGCCCCACTTCCGTCTCTCGTCTTCTGCCTCCTCCCTCTCCCTCTCCCTCTTTCTTTACTGCCCTCTGTTACTCCACCACAGCTCCCCTCTCCCCACCCTACCCCTAAGCTCTATGGGTCTCATTTCTCTGTGGCACTTGCTTAGCTTGGATTTGATTGAATTTGCCTTTACTGTATCAATCACATCCTACTTCACCAGGAAGATAAGACCCAGACTCAAAATCAGAACTGGCAGGTTAATGAGGTCAAATTCAAACCTCGTGGCTCAAGGAGATCCCAGAAAAGAGGGTTTTGTGAAAGCCACCCGAGGCTGAAAGAACTTACTGAATAAAAAAGAAATATTACTTTTTGTATAGAGGAAGCAAAGAAAATTTAGGTAACTAGAAGGATAGGAGTGCTAGGACTAGGAGGATAGGATAGCCAGGTGGAGAGGTGAATTATTGGCTCTAGTTTGAGGTCTCTTCTGTTCAGAAAAACAAATCTTCACACAAGCCGATGTTCCCTTAAGTGATCATTGTAATTCTTTCCTTCACATCACTATCAAACTTTTCAGTCAGGAGGTACAAACTCCACTGCTTCCATTTCTCCACCACCATTTCCTCTGAGGAAATCACCAGAATGTAGCACAGAGATGGAGAGATAAAAAATGTGAAAGAAAATTTAAGAGACCAAGAGTCTATTATGAAAAGCTCTAACGTGTTCCAAAGGAGAGAAAAGAAGAGAAATAATGTTCAAATAGCTGAGAATATTCCAGAATTAAAGAATGAAAAGTATTCTTAAAATGAAAGAATATCTGTGCTATAAGCTGCATAAGTAACAACAAATCCCTCATCTAGACACATATTATTGAAACTTCAGAACAAACATACAAAGAAATTATAAAAGCTACTAAAGAGTTAAGAGGGTTTTAAAAAAAGATAATTAGGATGACAATTGACTTTTCATCAATGGTAAAAGACTTTAGAAAATATGAAATTTTATCTTGGAAAAAGAGGCATAAATTATTTTTCCAACTAGAATTCTACACCAGCTGAAGTATCATTCAAAGCTGAAAGAAAATAAAGGCATTTTCAGACAGTCAGAGATTTAGAGAGTTTACTAATTATAGATTACCAGTCAAAGAACTACTAAATGACCCACATCAGCAAGAAAAAAA
>NW_012147819.1:1077748-1079951 GCF_000956105.1 Propithecus coquereli | reverse complement strand
ATGGGATGCAAGGAGTAATGAGGAGTAAATAAATTATTAACAAATTTGTTGGGAAATTTAATTAAGACTTTAAAATTTAAAAAAGGAAGCTCCATTTTGAAAGAAGGACAAAGGACTAAAGAAAATTCAATCGAGAAGAAAGGAAAGAAAAAATAATAAATAAAAACTACTAGATAACATGGAAGACATAAGTCTAAATATATCACTATTCATAATATCAATAATGGTGACCTTGCCAGTTAAACCATAAAGACACTCAATGGAAGAAAGAAAAGAGAAGAAATGAAAAGAAGAAAAGAAAAGAAAAGAAAAAAAGAAAGAAAGAAAGAAAGAAAGTAAGAAATCCATACTCAAAAGAGTCACACCTAAAGTAAGTTAATGTAATAAGGTAAAAAATAATGGCAGGGGAAAATATATAATGGCAACTAGTAATAAAAAGAAAGATGATGTAGTAATTTTAATATTAGATATTATAGAATTTAGGGGAACACATATTAATAAAATTGAAAAAGAGCACTACAGGTTGGTTAAGAAAAAAGAAAGAAAAAATAATCCACCAGGAAGATATAATAATCATATGTCTGTTTGGACCTAACAATATAACTTTGAAATTTATCAACCAAATTACAAGGGAAAAGACTCTCTCAAAACTGCTGGACTGAGGTAGAGGGGCATCATCTGCAATTTATTCTCAAAATTTTCAGAGAATAAATTATATCTTGATCTAAACCAAGATATAGATATAATACATAATAAAGTAAGAGTGATAAAATGTTAACATTTTGGGAAACTGGATAAGGGATATAGGAGTTTTTATAGTATTTTTGTAAGTTTGAAATAAAAACTTTTAAAGATTTAAAAAATACTGATGCTGGTGCTACATTGATTTCATGTAGTCCTGATTTAACAGTCAGGGATGGGATCTCAGCAATAGCATTTATTTAAAGCTCCCATGTGATTCTGATATTTCTGAAAATTCTGATAAATTAAGCATACAGAAAATAAGTAATCACAGAGAAGATCTGAATAGCATGATTATCAAGCAAAATCTAATAGATATATTGAGCAGACAGCTCAGTTAGAAAAAGGGGTAAGATAAATACTTTGCGAAAGAGGGTAATGGTCAATAAATGTATGAAAAATCCCTCAACTTTATTAGTCATCAGCTAAATTCAAATTAAACTACAATGAGAGACCAGTACACACCCACTAGAATGGTTAAAATGGAAAAGATAATGTGAAGTGTTGGGGAAGATGTGGAGCAACTAGAACTCTCTTGCACCACTGGAGCAAGTGCAAATTGGTACAGCTGCTTCAGAAAACTGCTTAACACTATTTATTAAAGCTAGTTATGTGTATACCCTATGAAGCAGTAATTCAACACACAGGTACATACCCAACAGAAAAGCATGCATATATGTTCATCAAAACATAAATAACAACACTGATTATAGCACTATTCCTAGTAGCCAAAAACTTGGGAGAAAAAACTAAATATTCGATAATAGAGTAGACAAAAAATCATGGTAAATTCATACAGTGTAATACTATATATCAATGATAATAAAGAAGCTACAACTACATATAACAGTGTGGATAAAGCTTACAGATATAATGTTGAATAAAAGATGGCAGACACAAAAGAATAAGTACTGCACAATCTCATTTACATAGAGTTCCAAACTCAGCAAAATCAGTCAATGGTGTCAGAGGTCAGGGTAGTGGCTACCTTGAAAGGGAATAGTGATGGGAGGGGGTAGGAGGAGGCTGATAATGAGGTGCTGGATAGGTGGGTGCATTAATTTTGTGAAAATCCATCAAGCTATACTTATATGATGTATGTACTTCTCTCTAGATACTATACTTAAATAAAATGTTCACTTAAAAGATAAAGTGTGTATTAGTTTAGCTTTTTATTATTATTTTAAAAAGTCATTTAAGAGTATCCAACCTAAAAATTTAAGGAAATATACAGGTGGGTAAAGATATTAATTACTAAAAACATTATGCTTTTTTTCCAGGAAAAAAATAATAGATGTGAAGAGGGCTTGCATTCAAGAAAAGAGAAACAGAGGATGTAATCAAGACAACATGGGCCGGGCGCGGTGGCTCACGCCTATAATCCTAGCACTCTGGGAGGCCGAGGCAGGAGGATCGTTCAAGGTCAGGAGTTCAAGACCAGCCTGAGCAAGAGTGAGACCCC
>NW_012147819.1:1043208-1077273 GCF_000956105.1 Propithecus coquereli | reverse complement strand
GACAAAGGCACCCTGCAATTCAGTAAATGGTTCTGGATCAATTGTATATGTATATGTGAAAAATGTACTTTCCCACTTAACACTACACAAAAAAATTAATTGAAAATGGGTTATAGATCTTAATGTGAAAGGTAAAATAATAAAGCTTTCAGAAGAAAACAGAAGAATATTTTCATGACCACAGGGGTAGTCAAAGATTTCTTAAGTAGGACACAAAAGGCACTGACCATTAAAAATAGGGTTGCCCAGTTGGACTACATTAAAATTAAGAAACTTCTCTTCACCAAAAGATACCCTTAAGAGCGTGAAGAGACAAACCACAGACTGAGAGATGTCCATAATACTCATATCTGACAAAGCATTAGTGTACAGGATGTGTAGTGAGTGCCTACAAACAAAAAAAGATAATCCAATTTTTTAAATGAGCAAAAGACTTAAACAGGTACTATCTTAGTCTATTTTGTGTTGTTATAAAACAATACCTGACACTGGTTAATTTATAAAGAAAAGAGCTCATGGTTCTGCAGGCTGGGAAGTTCAAGGGCATGGCCCTGGTACCTGGCGAGGGATTTCGCACTGCACCACAATATGGCAGAGAAGGTCAAAGGACAAATGCCGCATGCAAAGAAAGGCAAAACCCAAGGGGTGTCCTAGCTTTGTAACAATCCACTCCTGTGAAAACTAATCCATTCCCTTGAGAACCAGTCCAGTCTCATGAGATCGTGAGTTCAAGAACTCACTCACTCCCTCAAGAACAGCACCGAAGCATTCATGAAGGATCTGTCCCCATAGCCCAAATGCCTCCTACTAAGCCCCACCTCCCAGCACTGCCACACTGGGGATCAAATTTCAACATGAGCTTTGGTGGACAAACATACCATGTCCAAACCATAGCAGGTACTTTACAAAAGAGGATACCTAAATGGCGAATAAGCATACAAAAATCACTTCACATCAGTATGCGTCAGGAGATACAAATTCAAATCACAATGAAATGCTATTATACACCCACCTGAATGACTAAAATTAAAAGGGCAATGAGGCAAAATGTTGACAAGGATGTGAGTAACTAGTATACTCATGCTTCACTGGTGGGAGTTTAAGTTAGTACAACTATTTGGAAAACTAGCAATATCTACTGTAGCTAAATCACGTCCATCCTGGGGCCTAAGAACCCCACTAGATATACAGCCTAGAGAAATGAGCTTGCCCCCAAAGACATGTACAAGAATGTCCATAACAGCTTAATTCAAAATAGCCCCAAACTGGAAAGAACCCAAATGTCTGCCAGTAGTGGAATGAGGCCAGGCATGGTGGCTCACGCCTGTAATCCCAGCACTTTGGGATGCCAAAGTGGGAGGATCACGTGAGGCCAAGAGTTCAAGACCAGCCTGGCAACATAGAAAGACCCTCTCTCCACAAAAAGTTTTGAAAAATAATAGAATGAATAAAAAATGGGATATTCTTACACCAGGAAAACACACAGCAGTTAAAAAAAAAAAACTTCTGCTACATACAACTCGAAAGAATTTCACAGAAAGGTGAGGTAACCAAAAGAAGCCCAACACTAAGAGTACATAGTGTATGATTCCAGTCATACGGCTTCCAAGAACAGACAACGCTAACCCATGGCAATAGAAGTCATTAAAGTCATTTTGGAAACGGGATGGGGGCTCGTGGTAAGGAGCTGACAAGGGATGAAAATTGATGGGCCCAGAAGCAGATTTTAAAAGCAGTTGGTCTTCAAAACATTTTTCCTACTACCTGATAAGCATCTTGATACACCATGGCCATAGCAGCAGTAAAATGGGTGATATCAAAGAGAACTATCTGGAATCATTTATTTCCAATCCAAAATGGAGATTTATATTGTGTTTGTCATAAACCTACGCATTCCTCTCTACCAGATGACAGGAGTTGCACAGCAGAGCTTGCTCGAGCATCTGGTGGCAGGATGGTATTAACAGTGTGCTACCACCCTTCCGTGGACATTACATATGCACACACGGAACCTATCCCTCGACTAGATCCTGTGCATAATAATGAAGGAACACATGATCAAGGGCTGAAAATCAGATTAGAGGAAAAAGATGAAAACTTGGAGCAAGGACTCATGATAGAACAACTTAGCAAAATGTTCTTTACTACTAAGCACCACTGGTATCCTCCTAGACATTATCACAGAAGTTGTAAGAAGCTGAATCTTCCAAACAACAGATGATATTGAGGTTCCCAGGGGAATCAAAGAAAAATATGCCTCATTTTTCGATTTGCCATTTGAGAAAATGCAATCTGCTGTATTTGCTGTGTTATATAGTACAATAATGATAAAATGTCTTTTCATTAAAAAAGTCATTTTGTCTGAGGCAACAGTTGATATTTACAGGGAAGGAGCATTAGGGAGCTTCTGGGATATTGGAAATATTTTATATCTTGATCTGAAAGGTCAGTAAATACCTATCCGTGTGCGTACGTGTGTGTGTTGTACAAAAATTCAGTGAGTTATACACTTGAAATCTGTATTCCTCATTGTATATGTGCTATGTCTCAAAAATTTTTTTAAAAAAACTTCTTTGAGATAGGAATCTCTCTCATCCTAGTTAATGCAGAAGGAAAGTGCAATTCTATTCTAGATTTGGATAAATGGGAAGGAAAAAATGGAAATATTTTCTGGAAGAAAATGTAGTGGACCCAGGAGCTGCAAAAAGTTTATTTTTAACTTCATTCATGTAACTTGTCTCTGGCAGACTTCCACACAAGCACAGCTCCAGAATTTGCAGAGAACTCTTCTAAAATCTACCCACAACTTAGAGAAGTGAGCTTTCCCCCAAAAGCAAGCTCAAATAGTGGGTACAACTAGTGAAGTTTCAGTGGTGAAGCTCCAGCTCAGTGACAGTAAAGTTAGTTCCAAAGGGAAATGAGCCTCTGCAGGGAGAAATTTGTAGGGAAAGAAAGGAAATGGTCAGACTCCAACAGTGTTTAATTGTGGTGGGGGTACATGGTGGGTGAGGAGGAAGTCTTCCAGGCATCCTCCACCTTTCTAATAGCTAAGCTCCCCTCCCCCACTGCCAGAGCCCAGACCATGGCCAGAGGCATCGGCAGGCATTCTAAGGGAGGCACGTGGAAGAGCTCCTCATCTTGCAGTCATAGATACATTTGAACTATACAAATAAGGAAAACAAATGGCAAGAAAATAAAAGTAAATGGGTTGAATTCAGTGAGTGGGTTGAAAAGCCTGAGTGCTCTCTGCAATAGGCATGTCAGCAGGGATGCCAAGACATGATCATGGCATTTGTACCAGTGTGGACAAAGATCTCAAGAGAGGAAAGAAGGAGATTCAATCTAGGGAAAGACAGGGATCTCCCCCGGCCACCATTGGCTGGAGCCCTCAAAATATCCTGGCAGGATGGAATTGGGAATTATCATCACCATCATCATCACCACCATCATCATCATCATCACCACCATCATCGTTATCATCACCATCATCATCACCATCGTCACCATCATCATCATCATCAATGGCTAACTGTGCTAAGTGTTTAACATACATTTCTTATTTCATCTGCAATCGTCCTACACACATGAAGGAGTACTATTATTATCCCTATTTTACATATGAGAACACTGAGGCTTGGAGAAGTAGAGTAACTTGCTCAAGGCCAACACGGCTAGTTAATACTGAAACAACTTCCTACCTACACGTGTCTGATCTGTTGTTGCAATCCACTTGCAGGAGTTGGTCCATCCCAGTGGAGGTGTGGACATTGGGACTGTGGCCAGGTCAGGATCCTGAGACTGAGGCCAAGGGTGAGGGCAAGTTCATGTCTTGTACTTTAGGTGTCTACAATCCTGGCTATTCAAGGTCAGTGGCCAAGCTGGACTAGAACTGCTCCATTGATGCATCCTGGGCTTTGATAAAAGAATAAAAACAAGTGGCAGTTTGGCATCATAAGCCTGGAATTCAAATTGATTGCCTCTGTGGTGAGTACAAAAGGGAAGGCCCAGGCCAAGGGCGCTGGGGGCATGAGGGGAGAAGGTACCGAGAGTGAGCAAGTGAGCCTACTACAAGGGATGCTTTCCAACAACGAGTTAGCTGTTTACCCTTAAAACACCAAACAAGTCTGAGGAGATGTTTTTGCACGTATGTTAAAAGGAAGAGATGGCTTAGAATCAAATACTGCAGTTAGAGAAGAAAATGCATTGTTATTTGAGGGAAAGGCTGGGGAGGGCACAGAGGACAAGCGCTTCTTCAAAGTAGGTGGACAATTGTGCATTCTCAGCCTCCCAGCTCACTGCCTTTAGCCTGGCAAGCCGTAGAGCCTGCGCCTTGTGGCTTTCTGAAACAGTCCTCAAACCCACCCTCCAAACTCTGGACGTGCCAGTGTGGAACTCAGCCCAGTAAAGTTACGTGAAGAAAACCAAAATAGGGATTTAAGGTGGTTACCACATCAACCAAACCTGTTTTCTTTGCCTGCTGTCAATCACTTGGCTCCTGGATGAATCCAAAACAGAACGACCTTTGTCCTTCATGTTGGGAATGGAAAGCAGATTCCAATACAAAAATAGTTTAACTTTTTTTATTGTTTAGATCAGTTTTCGAGTTCACAGCAAGATTGACAGGAAGGTATAGAGATTTCCCATTTACTCTTTACCCACCCACCCCTGTCCCCAGCTTACCCAGTTACTAACATCCCCACCAGAGTGGTACATTCACTGCAATTGACGAACCTATACTGACACGTCATTATCAGCAGGAGTCCATAGTTTACATGAGAGTTCACTCTTCATGTCGCACATTCTATAGGTTTGGAGAAATTTATAACCTGTATCTACCACTATAGTGTCATAGAGAGGAGTTTCGCTTCCTCACAATCCTCTCTGATCTGTTTATCCACCCCTCCCACCCACCCCTCAACCGCTGGCGACCACTGATCTTTTTATTGTCTCTATAGATATGCCTTTTCCAGAATGTCATATAGGTGGAATCATACAGTATGTAGCCTTTTCAGATTGGCTACTTTCACTTAGTAACCTGCATTTATGGTTCCTCCATGTCTTTTCATGGCTTGATAGCTCATTTCTTTTTTTTGCTGAATAACATTCCGTCATGGATATACCATGCTTTGTTTATCCATTGGGCTACTGAAGAACATCTTGGTTGGGCAGATTGCCCAAGTTTGGGCAACTGTGAATAAAGCTGCTATAAACATCCATGTGCAGGTTTTTGCGTGGACATGAGTTTTCAACCCGTTTGGGTAAATATCAAGAAGCACAATTGCTGGAAGAAACCAGAGAGAACCCTCCCTTCACTCCACACAGCCAAGAGTGAGCACTTCCAGGAATGCACCAGTCAGTACATTCCATTGTTGGAGAGGGAAGAAAAGTGCTGTCTTGAGAAATGTGTTAGCTAGTCAGCAAAATGATGACACCACAACAGCCATGGTCACACGCCGAAACCCTGGCTACCACCAGTGTCAAATACAACAATTGTCACTCTTCTGTGTAGCTATGTATGCATGCATATACGAACTCTTACACACATGCATGTCAGACTTTATGAGATAAAACACAAACACTCTTTCTAAATCTTTTTTCAATGACCTAGATGATTGAGGTACTTGAGAGAATCATTACAGTAGAATTAAATGGTGTTTTGGGTGCTATTAAATAAAAGTCTTTGATCCTCTGTGTTGTAGCTAGAAAGATTTGGGTAGGCTCTCCATAAAAGGTGTTGTATGCACTCACTATACTCAGTGAGAAACAGCAAGTCAACTCCTTGCGATTTGCTGGTTCTCCAGCATTAATGTACAGACATACCAGGATGATGAGTGTAGAGAATTGAGTCTGACCCTAATATCTGGAGTAACAATCTCTGAGCCAGGGAGATGAGAACATGACAAGAAACCCAGAATTTCCATGCAGGTGCCTTCTTGTAATGTTCCAAGCCCATCTTAGGGAAAGAGCAAACCAGATACATCTCTGCCTTGAGAGACGAGGAAGTGGAAATCTCTGGCTCAAGCTAAAATGGTGACAGGATAGAAACTACTATAGTGTGAATGTCCCCTCCAAAACTCACGTTCAAGTTAATTGCTAATGTAATAGTATTAGGAGGTGGGGCCTTTAAAGGGTGATTAGGTTATGAAGGCTCTGTCCTCATGAGTGGATTAATACTAGCATTGTGAGAGTGGATTAGTTATCTCGGGAGTGGTCTCCTGATAAAAATATAAGTTCGGACCCCATCTTTTCTCTGCCTCATGCGCTGGTTTGCGCCTGTGCCCTTCTGCCATGAGATGACTCAGCGAGAAGATCCTCACCGGACGCCAGTGCTATATACTCTTGGACTTACTGGCCTCCAGAATCGTGAGCCAAATAAACTTCTTTTCTTTATAAATCACTTAGTCTGTGGTATTCTCTTACAGCAGCAGCAAAAAGACAGAGACAGAAACCATGGGAAGGAAGTGGCAGTGTGGGAGGAGAGCTCGGACCCATTGCAACCATTGTGAAGAATGCCTGCTTCACTTACTTCCATTGTTACTGTAAACTCTGGTTATGGGAAACAAAAGAAACATGCTACAATTTTGGAAGTAATTAAAGGAGTAGAGAATCTGGGCTCAAAAAGAACAAAATCAGTATTTCTATTGTTTATATGCTCCATATTACATTCAAACACTGAATGTGAATT
This sequence comes from Propithecus coquereli, assembly GCF_000956105.1. Lineage (NCBI taxonomy): Eukaryota > Metazoa > Chordata > Mammalia > Primates > Indriidae > Propithecus > Propithecus coquereli. The sequence goes on along the minus strand of NW_012147819.1, from coordinate 1,070,588 downwards.
AGGTGATCAAATGACACACATGCTAACGAATAGCTCTAGCCTCTAGAGTTTTGATTTTTAAAATAGATTCTCAGTCTATAGTGAGTGCCTTTGGAGAGATAATAAATTCAAAAGCAAAAGATTGTGGAATAAGTACTCACATAATAGTTGATATTTTCAGTATTTTTCTTATCATAAAACTAATACACAAGAGAGTGGATAATAAGAAGAGTTAAAACCCACACCACAAGATCTTTAGCTTTCTCATTGCCAACTCCTCCCTGGCCAACCTGGCTATGCCCCACAGAATTGCGCCAGCGTCCCCACCTCTGTAGAGTGGGCTGTGCAGATCCCAGGGCCCCAAACTCAGGGGCCTGGCGGACGGTGCAGGCGCAGCTGAGTCAGAGTCCTGCACGGGCCTGCCTCTCACCACAGCAAGATGGGCCCCAGATTGTGCGGATGACTGTGGCTTCTCTGAACTCCATAAAGAAAGACCTCATTGTAGAAGGGATTTTGATCCTCAATTCAAATTGGCCAACTCCCTCCTCTTTCCTCACTCCCTTGCATTCTTCTGTCTCTCCCTCATTCATGTTTTAAATCATGCTAACTCGCTACATTGCATGAAAGGGCTCTCTCATTCTCCAAACGCTCCTTGATATTCCTCCAAACAGGAGGTTACCCTGGATAGCGCGGTGAAGTGGTTAGAACACAGATAGGGGAGTCAGAAATATCAGCATTTAAATTTGAACTTTGCTATGGAAACTTAAGTGAGTCCCTTAACCTCTCTGAGCCTTTGTTTCCTTACCATTAACCCAGGGCTAATCACTGTGAACTAATGTGTTCAGAGCTTAGCACCCTGTCTGGCACATAATGTGCTTCCATGAATGATAGTTATTAAAGCAAAATAGAAAACAACGAATGGTCCCTTAGATCCCTGAACCGTTCAGGTTCCAGCTCAGGCAGTGTTTCTGGGCGCATTAGAATCAATCGCCTGAAGAGCTCTGACTGATCCTGACGCCCGGGCCTCACCCTGCCACATACCTTCCAATCTGTGGGATGGGACTCAGGCATCCCTCTGTTCCAAAGCTCCCAAGGTGATTCCAGCGTGTGGGCAAAGGAAAGCAGCTAAGGGATAAACCCGCCCAGAGCACATTTTCTGTTTGCTGCAGGACAGATACTCAGAGCAAAGTCCCCCTCCCCACTCGACCACTAATTACGGAGGCCATCCGGAGGCACCACATACACCCCAGCTCAAGATGCCCGAACACCCAGCGGCCAGGAGCGGAGCGTTTCCCGCGGTGCAGTGCTGCGCTCTCTCTGCAGGAGCGGAAGCGCTCAGTGTCCCCCTGGCCCCGCTCCGTCTGCGCTTTCTGTTAAGGCCACAGCTGTTTGTTTCTAGCAAAGCGCAGGCCCTGCTCGCCCTCACCTCGGGACACCTCACTGTGCCGATGTTCTATTTTCAGACCATCGTGCCGCATTCATAAATAACCTCTGGGAAATACTGACAGGTCCCAGCGCTATTTACCTTTCCTCTCAGGAAACAGGCAAGGAGTTCAAGAAACTCAATATCCGCTGGTCCCCAAAGGCTAATTATACAGATGACACATATTAAAAATAATAATAAAAAAACCCAGACTGCACTCAGTTCAACAGGGAGCCCAGGGGTGGGATTTTCCGGAGGCCACAGGCATCCTGCCCTCTCCTGCGTTCTTAATGCTGGGAATTTTGCTCCAGCCCATGAATCCACAGGGAGTTTCTGGATATAGAATTTGAGTGACACTTTCTCAAGTTCCTGTGGCAGAGAATAGGGTGGGAGAAAAATGAGTAAGAAGAGTAGAAAAAGAGAACAGAGCCTAAAAAGTATAAAGAGAGCACTTTGGCTTTTAGGATGAATCTGTGAGGGGAAAAACAGAAAAAAAAATAATTAAAAGGGGGAAATAAAGTGGAATGGAAAAGTTAAAATATAAATGAAGAAAGGATACTGAAAATGATCATTTTTTTGGTAATTGAGTAATAGAACAATGGGTAATTTTTTTCCATTTAAACATTTTTTAATGAATATAGATTTCTTTAAAACAAAAACATTTTTAATTTATAAAAGATGACTCTAGGTGAGATTATAAATTGGTTTGACCACTTTGGGAAACAGTATGACTGCCTATTCAGCAATTCCAACTTTACATATATCCCTAGGCACAGATACGCCCCAAACACATAGACAAGAATGTTCGCGAAGACACTGTTCATTATGGCCCAAACCCAGAAACCCCCCACATGTCCATCGACAGGGGAGCTGACATATTGTGGTACACGAAGGACCAAATAATAGCAAAAGAATGAACTATAGTTGTGAATATCAGCCAAAATAAATGTCATGAGCACAATACTGGAAAAACAACATCCACAACAAAAGGCTGTCACAAAAGAACACATACAGTTTTATACGATTTATACAAAGACCTCCAAGAAGGCAAAATATTGTTTAGTGATATCATATGTGATTTTAAAAAGCTATTTAAAAAACCCCCCAAGATTAAAAATAGTGGTTATTAGCTCTGGGAGGAGGGAGAAAGAGAGAAGTAATTGGGATGAGGGAGACGACAATCTGGATGTTCTATTTCTTTTCTTTTTTTTAAATAACCTTTCATTTTTTTTTTAAAGTTAATATATGCAATATAGGAAACTGAAAAACACAAGAAGCAAAGAACAAAGTCATCCGCAATCACAAGCAGTTCACAGTTGGATGCATCCTTCTAGATCCTGACACACAACATCCAATTTTATGGGATTGAGATAGTACAGTATGCATCATGCTTTTTCACACATCATGAATATTTACCAATTGAAAATCCCAAAGCTATGTGAGTATTTTGATAACCAAGAATACACTACGCCAACTCAATCCGTTAGGAAAAAATGTAATCCTGCCTTTCTTGGGACGAAAATTTCACAGAAGACAAAAATGGCAATAGGCTTCTAGATCAAAGTACTGGCAGAGTTCCAATTAAAATACTGCATTCCCTTATTGCTTAATTTAAAATCAAACATAAAACGACAGAGTACACTAAGTGTAATGTTTCTAAAAGAATTCATTATCAGATCTATACTATTAAAGTATTAGCAAGAAGGTATGTTTCTTTCGAATTACTTAATATATTCTTATAGTATAGCCCAAAGGGATGCACATACATCAATGGCTACCATCAAAATGTAAATGTGAACACGTCTGCATACTTCTCCCCTTTCATACTTCTTTCTGCTCTTCTGCTGCCAACCTAATGAACAAATCCTGGTATATACTGCTCTGAGGTGGTTTAACAGTCCCATGTCCAAGATGCATCTTTTCTATCAGTTATAACAAAAAGATACTCACAAAATGGCTAATTCACTAGTTCTACTTTTTATCATACATTGTCACCTCAAGACATCTCCAAAGCTTAGATGTTGCAAAATGATGAACTTTGTGAACAATAAACAGATACTTTACTAAAAATGCACATATAGACTGACAGTTATAATCTAAAGCCGTCTTCTAGATACGGAGATACTAGCAAAGAGCCCTTCCCTTCACCCTACCTCTTCTTCCTCTTCCCCCACTCCAGTGACTAAGTACAGGACTAAGTCTAGCTCCAAGAGGTGGATTAACAAAGGTCACTCCCAGAAGACAGTCCTTCCTAAAAACTAACAAAAGGACATATATAAAGGTATTATTTAACTACCTCTATTTTTAACATACTTTGAGCATTAGGATTTGTTTATCCTTTAATACACAGCGATATTAACTAAAATGCACGTGTAGAACAATGGTTAACTAATCTAACTCACTGGCACAGAACCCTTCTCTGCATACTTCCTCCTCCCCTCCCGCTACCACCCAGTGACAACATACTCCCTAAGACATCAAGTTTAACAATTCCATTCCCCAAATGCAACCACTCCTATGAATAACAAAAGACACTCAAAGGGTGTTATTTTAGCTCTCTACTTTTAACATATGTTGTGCACTTTTAAACATCTAGAAAGACTAGATGTTTCAAGTAGGACTTAAGTTTTTTTCCACTATACACAGTAGCACTGAATGTGCACTCATAACAAAAGCTATAATTTCAAAATGTCTAAGTGGGAATATTCTGGCCTAGAACTCTTCCCCTTCCTACCCTCTACCAACCCAGTGGACAGGTCTAAGCATCCATAATGTTTAGAGGGGATTTTAACAATTTCACTTCAGTAAGTATTTTTAAGAACAGTCTTTTCTGTGAATTTTAACTCAAAGTCTACTCAATGTATTAGTTTACTAAACTCTACTTTTGTCATGCACTGGCAACCTCTTTATCTAGAAAGACTAGATGTTGTAAATTAGGACTTATTCGTCCTTTATATACACTATATACACAGCAAAGTAAAATAAAATTCAGACATAAGGGACAATAGTCTCGCCTCACCGTAACCACATTGGTATAAAGCCCTTCGCACTTTCTTCTTCTTCCTCCCTGAACAGCACAAATACTGTGTACTGCTCAGACAAGTGGTTTGATCAATTTCCAAAAGACAGTATTTCATGAATTTTCACAAAAAGATATCTACAAAATGTGTTATTTACTACTTCTACTTTGAACATACTTTGTGCACTTGTAAGCATCTAGAAAGACTAGCTATTTCAAATAAGGACTTAAGTTTGTCCTCTCTATACACAGTAGTGTTGAATACACATATGTAACAATGGTTATAGCCGAAAGTGTCTTCTAAAAAACAACGTTCTGGTCCAGAATCCTTCATTTCTTCCAACTCCTCTTCACCAACAACCCAGCAGATGTAGGCACATGTGTCACTCAGCTGTGATGTTATCATTTCACTTCCAAAAGTCCTTTTCAGAAGACAGCCTTTCTATGAATTTTAACACAAAGTGTACAAAATGTTATCTTACTAACTCTACTCTTGTCATATGTTGGCAAGCTCTTTAATATCTAGCCACTAGATATAATAAAATTGGGATTCATTTGTCTGGTATATATACAATATATACAATACAGCAAAGTTAAATGAAATGCACATAACACACAGGGCAATGGATAAGCTGAAATGCTCTAGTATGCACAAGCAAAACACTTTTTGCAATTTCTTCCCTGCCATTTCCTTCAACCTAGTGAACAAGTACAGAGAGTGTAATGTTCACAGAGGTGGTTTAACAATTCCACTTCCAAACACAGTATTTCCCATCAGTTTTTAAAAGCTATTTACAAAGTGTTATTTTACTACTTCCACTTTTAAATACATCGAGCACTTCTAAATATCTAGAAAGGCTAGATATTTTATATAAGAACTTGTCCACTATGTGCACAGCACTGTTAAATAAAATTGCACACACATAGCCATGGTTATAATCTAAATATGACCATTTTGGCCTTGAACCATTCCCTCCTCATTTCCTTCTCTCTGCCTTATATCTAGTGGACAAGTACAAGCATGTGTAATGCTTAGAAATGGTTGAAGAAATTCATATCCAAAGGTCATTTACAGAAGACAAGCTTTCCTACGAATTTCAACACAAAGTGTACAAAATGTGCTAATTTCACTCAGTACTTTGTCATACACTGGCAACCTCTTTAATATCTAGAGACTAGATATTGCAAAATTAGGACTCATTTGTCCATTATATACATTATATACACACAGCAAAACAAAATGCACAAAACATAAGAAAACTAATATCTGAAAATGTCCAAGTATGAACACACTAGCATATTACCTTTTGCCAATTCCTTCCCTCCCACCTCCTCCAAACCACTGAATGAGTATAAATGGTACTATATTGCTCACAGAGATGGTTTAACAGTTCTATTTCCAAAAGACAGTATTTCCTGTGAACTTTAGCAAAAAGATATTTACAAAGTGATATTTTACTACCTCTACATTTAACATATGTTGGGCACTTCCAAACATGTAGGTAGACTAGATGTGTCAGGTAAGGATTTAATTTGTCTGCTATATACACAGCAGTTTTGAATAAACTGCACACATGTAACAGTTATAATTTGAAAGTGTCTTCAAAATATGAACATTCTGGCCTATAACCCTTCCCTCTTCCACCAACCCAGTGGGCTATAATGCTCACATTTTCAGAAGACAATCTTTCCTATGAATTTTAAAACAAAAATGTACAAAATATATTAGCTTACTAATTCTACTTTTGTCATACACTGGCAGCCTCTTTTAACATCTAGAAAGACTAGATGTAAATTAGGACTTGTTTGTCCTTTATATACACTATATACACAGGCAAGACAAAATACACAGACATAGGAACTATGGTTAATCTTGCCTCACTGTAAGTGCACTGGCATAGAGCTCTTCCTTCTCCTCCCTCCTCCCCTGAACCCCTGCACAAACACAATGTGTACTACTCAAGAGGTGGTTTGGCCATTCTCCCCAAAAAGTTTCATATGAACTTTAACAAAAAGGTATTCACAAAGGGTATCACTACTTCTACTTTTTTTTTTTTTTTTTGAGACAGAGTCTCACTGTGTTGCCCGGGCTAGGGTGCCATTGCGTCATCCTAGCTCACAGCAACCTCAAACTCCTGGGCTCAAGTGATCCTCCTGCATCAGTTTCCCGAGTAGCTGGGACTACAGGCATGCGCCACCATGCCCAGCTAATTTTTTCTATATATTTTTAGTTGTCCGATTAATTTCTTTCTATTTTTAGTAGAGACGGGGTCTCGCTCTTGCTCAGGCTGGTCTCGAACTCCTGAGCTCAAACAATCCGCCCGCCTCTGCCTCCCAAAGTGCTAGGATTACAGGTGTGAGCCACCGCGCCCGGCCGCTACTTCTACTTTTAACACGTCAGACACTTCAGAACATCTAGAAAGACTAGATATTTCAAAAAAGTACTTAGTTTTGTCAACTATATATACAGTAATGAGGAGTAAAATGCACACACCAAACAATGCTTATAATATGAAAATGTCTTCTAACTATGACCAGTCTGGCACAGAATCTTCTCTTCCTTCTCAAGGTCTTCCTCTCCATGTCCTCTAACCCACTGAACAAATGTGGACAAGTGTCGTTTCCAGAGGTGGTCTAACAATTCCATTTCAAAAAGTCATTTCCAGAAGACATTTTTTTCTATGATTTTTTTTTTAATAAATGGGCATTTACAAGATGTGTTATTTTCTAACTCTATCATGCGTCGGCAACCTCTTTACATCTATAAGGATTAGATGTAGTAAACGTTTTGTTTTAAAAGGTTGGGGGAAAAGTTGAGAGCAGCTTTCTCATACTATATACACAGGCCTTCTTCTATAATCGGCCAGTAAATCTTCCCAAAGGGTGGTGGGCATTTCCAAATGTGGTGTTTTTTTTCTTCTGTCTGGTGGCAGAACGAAGACCAACCGCCCGGTGGCCTGCTAACCGTCCCACCGGCCGAGGACCAACCGCCGATGGCGCGCTAACCGTCCCACCCGTCGTCGTCCCGGGCTCCGCCCACCTTCCAGGCCCGTTAAGGCCTTTGTCCGTCGTTGTCAGGGCTAAGCAGGGCGCGCCCAGCTGGGTCAGAGCGGTCACACCAGAAGCCGGATCTGCGCGGCTCCACGGCCCAAGCAGGTGGCCGAGCTTGCGTCCACAGACCGGCCTTCTCGGGCCCTCCAAACCCTGGCGGTCCTCCGCGGCGTTTGGGCGGCCGCCATTCTTCGCGCCCCGCCACAGCCGCCGCCACCCAAGGGCACCGCGGTCTGGAGGCTCGGAGGGGGCTTCACGTAGGCCGGGCGGGGCTGGGCCAGGAGACTAGGCGGCCGGCGGAGTTCGGCCTCGGAGAGGCCGCCGCCATCATCAGGTCACCGAGGTGGGGTTGGCAGAGACGTTCGCCGCTGCTCCTGGGCCTGAGCCTGGCCGGAGGGCAGCCGCAGCGACGGCTCTCGGTGTCTGCAGGGCAGAGGCCGCGGCCCATCCCGGAGGCTCCCAGGTCACCCCGAGGGCCCCGCGTAACTGGCCGCTCCGCATCTCACCGCGCTCTCTGCCAGAACTCTGGATGTTCTGTTTTTTAAACTGGGTATAGTATGTTTATTTTATTATTCTTTTTAAAATCATGCACATGCATTATATACCCTTTTTTAATATGATGCATTTTATAATAATGTAAAAAAGCCTAAGGGGGGAGAAGATCATAAAATAGGAAGGAGGGGTGCGGTGGCTCACATCTGTAATCTTAGCATTTTGGGAGGCTGAGGCAGGAGGATCACTTGAGGCCAGGAGTTCAAGACTAGCTTGAGCAACATAGACCCTGTCTTTACAAAATATAGAAAAATTAGCTGTGTGTGGTCGAGCATGCCTGTAGTCCCAGCTACTCAGGAGGCCGAAGCAGGAAGATGGCTTGAGCCCAGGAGTTTGAGGCTGCTGTGAGCTATGATGACACCACTGCACTCTAGCCTGAGTGACAGAGTGAGACCCTGTCTCAAAGAGATAAAATAAAATAAAACAAAATAAAATAGCATGGAAGACAAGGAAGGAATAGAAGAACCTGAGTGGATGCTCTCCACCTGCAGGATCAACTTCAAGCTCAAGTTCAAGCTCCTTACCATCATGTGCAAAGCCTGCTAAAATCTGGCCCAATTTGACCTTTCCAATCTCATCTTTACTCCTCTTAACTCAAATTTTACACTCCTACTGCATGGAATCCCTTTGTAGTTCAACACACACACACACACACACTCTCTCTCTTTTCTTATACTCTCTACTCTGTCCCTAGTGCCCCCCACCTCAATCCCAGCTGCTCGTCCTTTCAAGACCACCTCCCCACATCCTGAGGAGCAGCCACTTCTTAGGGCCAGCTGATTGTTGCCAAATCAAAATATTGGCTCCAGGGTTACCAAGTATTCTATTTTTTCCTAAAAGAAATACGAAATCTTAATTTTAATGAGAAATCTACCTACTAGTTTGTATGTGAAATTTCCCAGTGTTTCACCGTTGCCTCAAGGTTTTTGCAAGCACTGTGGAGAGTCCACAAAATATATCTGGAGTCTGAATTCAGACTCTGAGTCACCATGTTGCAGATCTTGGTGAAGGTGGTCCACCCTAACTTATCCAGATTGGCTTTTTAATATTTCAACTAATTATCATGTTTTTATTTCTCTGAGAGTAGAGGTCACGTCTCTCCATTACAGATTTAACCAATGGATTGCTCAAAACAGCAGAAGCCAGATTTATTCCACATTTTTCAAAGAACAGATGCATTTTGAAGCCTATGTAATAGGCTTAAATGTTTAGAAATATACTGAAATGGTGGTATATTTTGGATTCTCTATTATAAAATATTAAAGCATGTTTGTAAACCATGAAAGTTTAAGTAATTACACATGAAAGAAGAAATAATGGCTTAGCTCAAGTATCCCCTTGACCTTGGTGTTGTGGGAAATTGAGTCACATGCTGTTTCTTTGTGCCCTGTAATTCCCTTGGAACAGCTATACCACCACATCCACCACATTGTTCTGTGTTCATCTGTGTAAGTGTTTGTCTCCTTCAAAAGACTATAGACTCTTGGCAGGAACTAATAAAGCACCTACAGGGTTGTTAGGAGATTAAATGATATGGTAAAGTATCTAGAACCATGCCTGATCTATAGTAAGGAATACACAAGTACATGCTTAAAAATTATTTTTTGTAGCCTAGCATAGTGTCTATTTTATAGTAGTCATAATGACTGAAGGAGAGAAAAAAATAAATGAATGAAGTAAGCTCGAGCAAAAAATCTAGTTGCAGTGATATACGAGTATACCTCTTGGTAACAGTCACAAATCAGAGTAAAATCTTCTATACTTATATTCCTCAGGGCTTCCCAAACACAAATCAAATCTCATTATAACAAACCTGGGGACTGTATAATTGCTGTTGTAAGTAGGCCACCAGCTGGGGCTTGGAAATGTTTTATTATCTAGAGTTTTATTGTTGTTGTTGTTATATGTGTTGTAATTGGATTTAACTAAGAGCGCTTTTAAAGCATGCGTACACTCACAAAACCCAAGAGAACGAAAAGAAAATGTATAGGACAATAATCTCCTGTCCATATTTTTCCATTGATAGAACTACAATGCAGGCAGCAATTTCCAAGATGCCTCAAGGGACTGGAACCTTTGGCTTCTGACCTGTCATAATGCCAAGATGACAATTTCTGTTTCTAAAAACTGTCCTTCCAAATTATTTCTGATTTGATGGCATACTAGCCTTGTGCCTGAAGTAGGGTCATAAGGGAAGACAGAAGACGGGCAATTTAAAACATGATTTTGATCCATCCCAGAATCCTTTTTCTTGACAAATTAAGCTCACTAAAAATAATTTAGGAAATTTAGCAAAAGCAAAATTATATACAATTGAATTTTCCCCTCTATACAATCCCAGCATATTTTCCATTGAATTCTAGAATAGCCTGGAATGGCAAGCTCCTATGTAACTACTTAACGATGCCTCAATGTCTAACTGGCTGTGATTCAATAATTCAACAAGTAACTAAGCACCAATTCTGTGGGACACACTGTGCCAGCAGTAAGGATGCCACAGTGACCAAGGTACAGCCCCTGCCTATGAGGAGTTGTCTGAGGGAGAAACTGGCAGGTGAATAGAGCATTATGAAGCCCTGTACTTACTTGGGGAAAAGTTAGAGAGTACAAAGTTGCACCTATTCAGACCCACCAAGGCCTTCATAAGAGTTTGCACAAATCCCTGCTCAGATTTGCCCAGAGTGTTTCAGAATAAGATGGAAAACTTTCCCTTAAAAAAAAAAAATAACTAAAACAAAACAAAATACCACACCTAATCATCTCTTACTGAGATGTCATTCCAGATTTGAGTTGGTGACCATTTACTGCTTCAAAGCAAATGGGTTTGAAAGTTTGCTATGGTTTTCCCTATTCGGACAGTGTCTGATCTTGTTTTTATCCTTGCTTAGTTATTTGCTATAATAATAACAACTTGTGGCAGTGAGCTCTCCTGGGTTACTATTCACCCTGAAAGGGAAAGAATTCTTTGTTTGGTTGGTTTAGATTCACGGGGAAACCTTTATGCTCCTGTTGAGAGAAAAGCTGCGTCTAAGCTGGTTAGCGGCAGCTAAAAGGGGCCATTCATCACTTTGCTGGGGATATGGCCGGGGAGAGGGTCAGGAGTTCTGGCACCTGGTCCTCACTCTGCCTCCCTGTACGAGCCATTTCCATCATTCGACATCTTCGTCTACAAAAAGAGAATAAAATGTCTTTTTCTCAAAAAGCAAAATTATCTTTATTTCTGTAAAATTTAGAGAGAAATTAATATTAGTGTATGTATACATTGCCCAACTATAACCGTTGCCATTGGTGACAGAGGAGTTATAATCTGCCCAGTTAGAGCAAAAAATTAATTTTTTTCTGGACTAAGATAGTACATTTTTCTGAATCCCTTTGAAATGGTGATTAAATTTACACACGGGGTACCTCAAGGAATTCTGAAAGGCAAAGATGCAGCAGTGATGAGAATCCAGTCATAGTTAATAAATTTATGTGACCTGAAAAGCACTGATGTCTCGGTATGTGTCTGGGGTCAACTGGGCATTCTGGTCCAAATGGTCCAAAGTTAGATAAGAGAATCTCATACAATCAATTAAAGTGAGCTTGTGGTTCTTTTGCTATAAGAATATTGGCTAGGCTGGGCGCGGTGGCTCACGCCTATAATCCTAGCGCTCTGGGAGGCCGAGGCAGGCGGATTGTTTGAGCTCAGGAGTTCGAGACCAGCCTGAGCAAGAGCGAGGCCCTGTCTCTACTATAAATAGATAGAAATCAGCCAAACAACTAAAAATAGAAAAAATTAGCCGGGCATGGTGGCGCATGCCTGTAGTCCCAGCTACTCGGGAGGCTGAGGCAGAAGGATCACTTCAGCCCGGGAGTTTGAGGTTGCTGTGAGCTAGGCTGATGCCACGGCACCCTAGCCTAGGCAAGAGAGTGAGACTGTGTCTCAAACAACAACAACAAAAAAAGAATATTGGCTACATCTCATTCTAGGAGCACACTGAAAACATAATGCCTATTTTTATCAATTTAGATGAATTATTTTTATGTAGATTTAAATTCTCTTTTAATCCTGTCTATAGCAACTTTTTCTTAATCTGGGTCTTGGTTATTAAATTTTTTTAAAAAATTAAAAAAAAGAAAATGAAGACTTTGTGTCTAAAACGTAACTTGTTTGGCAAATAAGATTAGAGAACATATAAAAGGAAAAAAACGCTTTTTTTAAAAAGGCTAACCATGGCTTCTGACTAAAACCTCCAAGTTCCAATTCAACATTAATTGTATTCTATGAAACTTCCAACATTAGGCAGAGATCTGGCTCATTAACTAGAACAATTCTACAATGGACAATATTGCTCTGGTGGGATTGTTACCTCTGCAGGATGACATTTTATTTAACAGACAGCATGGACTCCATACATATCCATTATCAGTACCTGAAAACCAAAAAACTTTAAAAGTTAGCAGCACTTTCTTCAAGTACAAAAATACATGTTTATTACATAAGATATGGTAGTAAAATTTGTCAAGACATATTATACAAACTCAAAGCATTTTAGATAAAGTATCAATCTAATATAGATTGATGAAGCATATTAAAATGACATGTAATCTATCTTCAAATCACACAATATATAATACTTTACAACAATATTAACAAACTTCACATTAAGTATTACAGGAGTATCTAAGAGAACATAGAGAGTAGGAATGGTTATTTTAAAAATCTCAGCAACTATTTTCTTCTATGCTTCAAATTGGGTGGATGATTTTCTACCTGCCAATATTAAAGAAAAATGCTAGAACTATTATTTTGGTAAATAGAGAAGCAGTTTCTTCCAGAAAGGCACCCCAAGCTCTAAGAGGTTCATTCACGTCTTGCAGTTCTTTTTTTTCTTTCTTTTTTTCTTTTTTCTGGTCCCCTAGGAAGGATAGACATCTTGCAGTTCTGACAGTGGTATGTCTAAGGGTAAGGGGAGTTCCTGCTGACTGTATATTATACCACAAAAGAGGCATATGGATACTTAACGAGTCTTGATAGATGGGATTGGTTAGTTCTAAGGTGAAACTGATTTCACATTCATAACTGAGATCGCCAGTGTCATGAAGGAGCTCTTTGGACACAGAGTTCTAAAAGTTAATTACAATGATTAGGGCAAACAGGGCCATGTCCCCAAGAGGTAGGTAGCACCTATATAGCTAATACTGAAATAACTTCTTCTATCTTAAAGAAAACATTTTTTTCTCCCTACAACTTTAGGACAACAGGAAAAGAACATTTGATATGACAGTTTCCTGGTGAATGACAAGAAAAATAATTTGGAATAATCTATTTTGTGGGAGAAAGGTCCATTTGATGGTGGAATAAAGAGATCAAATGGGGCTAAGCAACTTTTTACAGGTCAGTAGATAATGTGAAGGAACATACACATCCATTTTTAGTGCCATCCCTTCATATTGGTTGGGAAGGCCTGATAATCTATTCCTGGGTGGGGAGATGTATTGTGTAGCCTTTAAGTCAAGAGGCAGGATGTGAAATAAATTATTGGGGTGTAAACCATCTATAAACCATGAACCATGGGACAAAAATATGGAAAAATTCCTGGAAGAAAACCCAAAGGCAATGACTATCTGAGTGGCTGGTGGCCGCTTGGTTGGGTATTCTATTCTGCGACTCCTTATATAACCTGCCAACCTCTAAATCATTCTCTCAATTGCCAAATTATTATACAAACATCAGAAAAAGAATGATAAGTAATTTTTTCTGGCTGACTGTAGGCTAAGAGGCAGGGCTGCAGGGCAACATTTCAGCACAGAGGTGCCATGCTTTGATCACAAGCTGGTGACAGCATTGGTGTAACTGAGAAAGGACAGTGTGGTGGTGGTCTTTTCCTTGACACTAAGATAGTGAACGCTGTCAGGAGGTCACCTTCTAAATAGGAAAAGTTGCATTTCTGAATAATGTTCCTAGAACAGACACCTTTGAAAGGGCAGACTATTTGGCAAAAATGGAATGCCATAAAATGACGTCACCCAAGTGCTTGGGAGGCTTTTCCCCACCAAAGCACAGAACTGGTCCTGTCATGTGGCTTCAGAGACACCAGCAGAAGTATCCTGTAGAGGAAGCATCCCCTGTAGAGGAAGCTTGCCCCACGTGAACAGCCTGCGAGACCAGTGTCCTGAGAAGACCAGGATATCGCAAATGAGGAGCAAGGGACTGGGGAGGGAGGAGAAGCCGAACAGAGAAACCATCCACATTTTATGGAATGTTTTTTAGTAAGTAGGCAAGAAAAATGCCACCAGTCCTGAGAAGACTATGATATCATGAGCAACCATTTCCTTTTCCCTCACAGCCTTTTTTCCTAAAGGCTTTGCAAAGCACTTCATCACTAATGAGAAAACAAATCGACACAGCCAACAAAAAACCCGACATTACGCTACCCAGTTCTTGAATCACTGTCTTCTCCACTCCGGCCGCATGAACGGGCTGGTTCCTGGAGTGATTCTGTGAGGACATGTGACTGTAAAATGCCACAGAAATGGCCACTGGCTTAGATCTAGGGGAAAGTTTGACATGATTTTCTTCATTACCAGATATGCTTTTCTTCTTAATGCTTTGATTAGCAGCATTTTTCTTGCCTACCCATTAAAATGTGCATGGTTTCTCCACACAACCTGTGCTGCCTCCCCAGTCCCTCATTCCTCACTTGTGATACCCTGGTCCTCCCAGGGCACCAGTCTCACAGACCACCCACATAAGTCACGCTTCCTCCACAGAGATGCCCTCTCTGGCCCTCCACCACACGCCTAATGCCACACGACAGGACCAGTGCCATGCCTTAACAAGGAGAGGCCTCCAAACACGTAGGTGACAAAACTCTTTAGGATACGTTTTTTGCAAAATAGTCTCAATAAAGAGAATTATTTTGCTATCCTAAGTATTAGCAATGATTATCCTTATGCTACCTCTCCCAGGTATCTTATACAAAGGGCTTATAATAATGATTGTCTTTATAATATTATTGCCCCAGTTCCTGTTCTTGTGGACATCAGTTTCTTATTGTGGTTAAAATGTCTTTGTCTCCAACATTGCAGGCAACTGCAGGCCCTGAGTTTGGGCTGGCCACAGCCTCCACAGTCCAAGAGCTGGCTGAGGCTCTTCCACAAGGCAGAGAATCAGAAGACCCCTGGCCACCATGCTCTACTTCCTCGTGTGACCTCATACACAGCTTGAGTTTGCTTCCCACCAGGCTGAATCGAGAGCTACCATGTCCGTCTGAGTCCTGTCGGGGACAAGAACTACACCACTGGGTGACTGCACAGTTCCTAGTCCCCCGGCTGCCCTTCAGGGAATGTTGTTCTGTTTCCTCTTGCCGTGAGTTGTCTTCTAGGACACCAGAAGCATTTGGAGGTGGCTCCAAATGTCCTTCTAGAGAACCTATTTTCTTTCCCTCTGGTCTGGCTGCCTTTGCCTTCTTTTTGAGGGACCAGTTTTGCAAACTGGCCACACCATTTCTCAACCACGTGGCGGGATGAAGAGTTAGAGAATGCATTTGTGAATGCCACTCTTTGGTGTCCTTTTTCGTACAAGCCATGTGGCTGCTGGCCTACCCTGATGAGGGACTGGGAATTCTAGAAACAAGGCCAGAACCGCTACAGTGAGAAGAAAGCTTTTCCTGTTTTCTTTGAGCGTAAAAAGTGCAATCTATTGGAGAGGAAGTTTCAGTGGGCGTAAACACAGAGTGTTCAGAAATCTGAGAAAAAGCACTGTCCTGGGAGCTCCCTGGTGTGCCTGATGGGGAGGTGCGTGGAGAGGATGCGCTGGAATAGCCAGGCCTTTGGCAAAGGTTTGATCTTGGGGATAAAACCTCAGTGTTTTGGATCGTGGGACTCTTCTTGCCCACCTCAATCCCCAGGACCAAACTCTGATTCATAAGCGTTTGTCCCTCTGTTTGCAAAGACTTATGTCGTTTGAAATAATCCTCCTCTCCATGCAAGAGAACAGATTCCCAGCTGCTTTTTTGTGGCTTCTTTAAACAAATCCCCCTGAGAAAGGACAGTGTGCCTTTCGGGTCATCTATGTTGGGCTCTGAGTGGTGCCGTTTCCTTGAACTGTTGAGGGCATCTGCCGTGTGTGGTAGGAAGTATCCGGATGTATCCACAGCAAACAGCTGGTTCTTGGAATGATCCTGTGAGGATACAGAAATGGCCCATGGCTTGGACTTATGGAAGAGTTTCATACAATTTCCTTCATTACCAGATAAGCTTTTCTTCTTAATGTTTTGATTGGTGGAACTTTTCTAGCTGGTATCAGTGCTTGTGAATGAACTCTGTTTAAAACATGTCATACCCCCTTCCTGGAGGGGTTAATTCTGCTTCAGATAGTCCTTGGTGTTTTGACAGAGACCTGCATCACAGATGGACTTGCATAGCTTGTTCTGATAAAACTCCCTGAGATAGAAAAACTTTGAATCCAGATAGTGGTTGCTGGGCTCCGAGCAGTGCCGGTTTGTCCTCACGCTTTTTGCAACATCTGCTGCAGCTGTGGACGGGTGGCTGGGCATGCCAGATGGGGCCACGACAGGATCCTGCAGCCAGATATTTGTGCACACTATGACATTCACCGGCTTGGATTCAAGAGGCTGTTCCGATGAAGCATCTCTTCTTTAGAATGGTCTAAGTCAAAGGCATTGAGGGTTAAAAGGTCTTCCACTTCAGGTTGGCCAAGGTCATAGTCACTGAAGGTTAAAATTGAGTCCACGCTTCTGCTCCCCGGCCGAGTTTCTTTACCATGTCACTGCATGGGGCATCGACATCCTCATTTAGTTCATTTTCCAAGCTGTCGTGCAAGGAGTCACTCAGTTGGAAGCAAGAAATATCTGAGGCATTTCCTCTAGTGTCACATCTGACTGAAATCTCTCCGAAGAGGGAAGTGATTTCTTCTCCAAATATCCTATGGCAATTTTCCATCAGAAATTGTAAAAGCAGGGTAACCTTTTTTGTAAACTCATTTTCTAGTTCTGGGTTGCAGGAAGTAGGAGGCCAAAGAACACTGGAGCAATACACACCACTAAATTAAATGCATTCGTCTGATTGGACGAGGAATGTTGCTCAATTTTGTGTAATACCCCAAAAAGACACCTTAGGAGAACAACATATGGCTCTTGGAAGCTGGTCTAATAGCCTTCGAGTTGTATTTAGTCTCTCTTCATCATTTCCTTGATCCATTACACGGACCCAGTAATCATAGAGATCGGATGAAGAAACACTTCCTGGAATACTTCATAGAAAATCCTCTAAGACACATGCCAACAAAAAGCGGTTTCACAGTCCGGTTGTACTTCGACTCCAGGATTCAGTTTCTCTTTTAGTTGTCCGCACGATTTCATATTGGCTGGTTGCCTGAAGATGCCTTTTGTTGTGGGGCGGAGCAGGGATTCCTTTTTGGTTAAGAAAGAAAAGTACATCCAAGATATGTCTGGGCAGATTGTCATTCTCGCAACTATTTGGGAGAGAAACTCCAAAGAGCTGTCCTGCCACAGAAGGAGATGTTGGCGGTGACATGGGTAAGTTGTCCTTTTGGTTCTAGCACTCACCAAAGGAGATGGATATTCTCCTTTTAAATGTCTTCTGGCCTGAATCACGCTGCAGGATGAACTGGACTGCATCTCTCTGGGTAGCTCTTCCATGAGGAAGGGTTCTTGGAAGTGGAAGGGGGTGCTAGAGTCCTTTGATCCCAGGGCCAAGAGTGCAATGTCTCACAGATGGCTCATTTTAATTCCACGGGGATGTTCATGCCCAATGAGTGGGTACAGCACTTCTTCTTGCCAGAATTGACCCATAACTGGTAACCTCTCTCAGAGCCAGTTATCCCTAGCATTGGTGACAATATGTTGATAACTTCACTTGCTGTGTCTGAATTCTTTACTCTTACAGTTTTAGAATGGACACAGTTCCCAGTGTCTTTGGTGAAGATTTTGAGGGAAATGCTCTTCAGGTAGTCTTTCTCTTTCTCTAGATTGATGTATCTCTGAAGGAGAGAGAGACATTTGTCCTTTTGTTCTGGAGAACTGAAAGTGGCCACAAAGTTCATAGTGGCCCAGCCCAAGAAGAAGGTGTTGCCATCTGCCATTTCATCCTTATAGCTTGCTGTCCTAATATCAGTTAATTTAATTTTGTTTTTCATCTTAAAGTTTTTGTTGCACTTGATTTTGGCCACAACAAGCAGATCATTGAATAAGAAAAGCTGCTGCTCTTGCCTCTGTAGGCCTCTTTTGAGTTCTACCAGGCCATCAAGCGGCAGAGTCCATTGGAGCAAAAAAATGACAGAAATGCCCGTGTGTCATGCTAGCAGAAGGACTTGTCCTGCTGGTACTAGGCGTTTTTTGCAGGGCTTTATCCAGGATAAGAGACAGAGCACGCCTCCTCCTTCTACTAACGCTTTCATTCTCTTCCTGAGTGAAGACTTCAGAGCTGACCCCGCCAAGGGGCAGGCACGCCCGGGCCACCTGGGGGAACCGAGGACTGGGCACACGGATGGGCCAGGGAAAGGCGGTCCTCGACGCCAGCCCGGGCTTCCCGCCAAGGGAGAAGCTGGGCTGCCAATTCCGTGGAGGATGGAGGCCAGATGGGAGGCTGCGGGGTCTTTTCCGAGAAGAAATCAAACTCTAGATAGGAAGAACTGAGGTTAACTCGAGATGCACCGGGAGCGACGCGAGAGACGGCGGGCACCGGGCCCCGCTCAACGGCCTCATCTTCTTGATGCCGGTGCCTCCCGCGACCCGAGACACCCCTGTCAGGGAACAGAAGTGCCCTGGCTGTCCCCCCAGCGTCTTCTGCGGAGAAGGCATCGCTGCCAAGAAGATGATCTTCAAGCAAATTCGCACTCTGGAGGAGGCTACGCGGTCACGTTCCGGGTTCTCAGCTCGGGTGCAGGCCGTGCGCTCCCTTTGGGGCAGGTACCCCCGCCTGCGCGCTGCACCAAAATGGCTTTTCAAAGTGCTTGAAACATCACCTTTTAGGCCTGTATACTGGCAGATTAGTCCCTTCCTCTTTGAGGGTCCACCGCAGCATCATGGCACACAGATTGACAGGGGCAAGCTTGCGGGCACCAGAGCGCAGAGGCTGTGGTTTCTACCGTATGCATTCACTATCTTACTTCTAAGAAAGCCTTTCTTTCAGGCTCCAGTCATTGCACTTGCCCAGTCTTTGGTTAGTCTTTTAAACAAAGGGTTTTGACGTCCATCAGCAAATCAATGCATTTACTGGGCTCCTACAACAGGTCGCAGATGAAGAACTCTATCTAGGGCAATGGTTCTCAAAGAGTGGTCCAGGAACATTTGGTGGTCCTGTACTCTTTGGAGTACTGCATCTCTCTGGGCAGCTCTTCCATGAGGAAGGGTTCTTGGAAGTTGAAGGGGGTGGTAGAGTCCTTTGATCCCGGTGCCAAGAGTGCAGTGTCTCGCAGATGGCTCATTTTAATTCCACAGGGATGTTCATGCCCAATGAGTGGGTACGGCACTTCTTTTTGCCAGAATTGACCCATAACTGGTTATCTCTCTCAGAGCCAGTTATTCCTAGCATTGGTGACAATATGTTGATAACTTCACTTGCTGTATCTGAACTCTACAAGGGGGGGCTCTATAAGGCCAAAGGTCAATAGATATATACATTTTAATGTAATAGAGTATGAAAAGTTTGATGTAGTTTCAGATTGCCACATGAAACCAATCTTTTTTTAAAAAAACTATTACTTGTCAAGCTTTTGTGTAGTATCAAAAAAGAGTATCGCGAAATGCATTAAGTCACACAGATCCTTGTTTTGGGGTTTATAATCTTGCTGTGAATATGACATCATTAGGAGTTTTTAACATTTAGCTCTTTATGTTTTTTAATTAAAATAAGCTGTCTCCAATTAAAAATGGGCACAAAAAATCTCTTTCTGGTTATATTACTATTTTAGAGGCCTGCTTTTCTGTTCCCACCCAGCACACCACGCTGTACCACACCGCACTGTAATGACAGGGATAGCAACAATTCATGTTTGCATAACCCGTGACAGTTTACAAAGTGTTCCCAAGCATTATGACATTCGATCTTCACAACAGTCATATAAGGTCAGCAGAACTAGCACCATCATTACCAGGGATGACACTGCGCTCGCACACACCAGTTTGGTTGTACTGGCTGCTAGAATAACAAAATACTTCTGTAAAAGCCACTGCCCTGAGCCCGCAAGTGCCCCCACCACTCTTTCTCCCACCTCCTAATGACTCTGCAGCAAAAAGGTGAATGCAAGGCCCACACAGGGACCTCAGCCAGTAACAGGCGCCCTGTTGGGTGGTGCCCTCCTGCTACTGTGGGTCACGTGTTTTGACCCTCACCTCTTAGTCTTCTGCTCATGAGACACTGAGGCTTCAAGAGTAAGTGACCTACTCATGGTCTCTGATCAGAATTTTCAGGAACCAAAGGCCCTGATATTTCCTGAGGCAGAGTAGACAGTATAGGCAGCAGGGCTGCAGCCCTGCCAATCCCCCCTCTCCCCCATTTATTTCTCCTGCCTCTGTGCCTGGGCACCTGCCAGTCCCCCAAAATGACACACTGGGCCCTCCTCCCGGGGCCCCAGGCCCTGCATGCCACTCTCCCCCTCTAAACTTCCCTTCCAAACACCTTGCTGAGCACTACACACACCAGCTTATTTTCGGGGGGTGGGGAGAGGACCCAATAATGAATTATACATGTAAGTTTTATATTTTTCTCCAAAGGTCATACACTCCTTGAGGAGAAGGACCATGTCTTAAAATCCCAAATCACCTGGCAACGTGATGCACATAGTGAGATCTTTAAAACCCATAAAACACATTGACTGGGGGCGGGTCATCGGATGCACAGCACAAGACGTTGTGGATAGGAAGATGCAATCACACAACAGTTTCTGCTCTTTTTTCTCCTGCTGGTTTTCCACCCACGTAAAGTTTCATGCACACGTACACACCCATGAAACAAGATCTGCATGGCTCCAAATTTATTACTCCAGTGCCCTTGAACATTTAAGGAAAGGTTTTCATTTGACAGTTATGTGATCAGTGTGTGCTCACTCCCTGTACAATTTCTTAGGATATAAATATTTTAAGAAATAAAAAAGGATGACATAAACTCAGATGAGTTAATGGGAAAGGGAGGTTCTAAGTGGAACCTTCCCTCTGACTGAGGATGTCTGGGTTGGCAAGTTGCTGCAGGGCTGAGGCTCTGACTGGCGCTACCGCGTGTCCCTCAAGGCTCTCCTGGGACAACACAATCGTTTTTAGAAAACATCGCATGAAATCCTCTCCATCTATGGCAGCAGACTTGGTGGGGGTGACCCTGGTGAGATGAGACGGCCCCTAATTATGGGGCTTGACAGTCTGAGCTGTCACTGACCACAGCGGCGGCTGGGGAGACCTGCGAGGACACAGCTCCATGTAGAAGGGTTCGTCTCAGCCTGCAGCAGCTGAGCGCCAGGCTGGGGTGCTCAGGCAGCTCCCCTCAGCTCACTGCTTCCCTGGAGCCTCTTCCTACTCTGTGCCGGGGGCTGCTCTTTGAATGTTTTGGGGGGAGAAAAACATTGCTGCCACACTGGGGATTCAGAAGCTACCCGTTAGTCAGTGGCCGGTGGTGCACGCTGGCCTGCGGTTTGCTTCTCCCTTGAGAAAGACACCGTGAGAAGGTGGAGAGGAAAGTGAGTGGATTAAAAATGACCAGGAAGGAGAAAGGGGGAGGAGAAGGCTGTGAGAAAAGGAAGTGAGCAAGAGGATCCCAGGCGCCAGCCAGCTCTGGGCACAGAGGAGCCCTGGCAGGGACAAGCAGGTGCCTGGGGTGCAGGCAGGAGGGCTCGGCGAGTGCTCTGGGGGCCTCAGAACCCAGTGTTTGCTTTTCTAGGACTGGAGGCAAGACAACAACCTGAAGCATAAAACTTGCTGCTCTTCGCTGCCGTCAGGGTGGAGAAGTTGTAGGTGATTGAAGAACGGGTGTTCTGTGGCAGGGCTGAGACCGCCAGAGGGGCTGACAGGCCAGTGGGGCCGGCCCTGAAGGGCTGGGGGCTTCAGGAGCCTCCAGGGACAACTTGCCATCAAGCAAGCCTAGTGCCCAGTGCTTTCTCTCTCTCTCTCTCACACGCGCGCGCGCGCGCACACACACACACGCACACACGCACACACACGCACACACGCAGGGTGACTTCTCTGTACCCCCTTCCCTCTGCGCTCTGCTTCTGTGCAAAAGTCTCAGGTTAGACACTCAGCTAAATTTAGAAACTCACCTCAGTGGCTCCGCCCAGGTAATCTGTGTCTTAACAGGCCTTTTTAAGACAGGGCCACACCCCCGGCAGCGCCAGCCCCTGGTGCAGCCTGTAGTGGACTCGGGCTGGGCCTCCTGCCCCTCGGTCCCACCCCGCAGGCCCGGGCCTGCCCTCCGCTGTCCGGGATCCTCGCCTTAGCCCCTGTCGTGCGGACTCCAGTCAGAAGAACTCTGTTTTACATAGCAGTGATCGTGGGGGACTCAAGTATCTAAGGAAAAACAGAACAAAACAAAATCTCTGCACATTTCTTCCAGCTGTAAACATTTTCTCCCCCAAGGGTTGGTGAGCTCTAAGGAGAGTCATTTTCCCTGAGATAATTACATCTTTAAGAAAACTGCAGCACTGTGTCTGAATTTGCAACGCCCAGGGAGTTGTTTATTCCTGAGAGCCGTACCCGCTGTTTCATTACCCAGCACCCAGTTGGGGTGCCCAGGAGGCACCCTGCCTCCCCCACACGGGCCGAGAGCCTCAGCTGCTCCAGGCACGACAGGCCCGAGTGGGCGAACTCCCCAGAGTGGGGACCCGCTGTCCTACACGCCCAGGTGTGGGCGGCTCAGGTGGGAAAACAATACCCGCTTTCATGGGAGGCAGGTGGTTTGGTTGCAACACAGAGCGAGAAGAGGCAGGCCGGCCTGTGAGAGGCTGCCCTGGAGTGGAAGGAAATGTGTTTCCAGAGGGAAGGAGCCGACCAAGTGCCGTCGATGTGCCCGGCCCTCGCGCCACCGCAGGGCTCGGCGCCAGCGCAGACACTCAGCCCCGCGGAACCGCTCTGCGTGGCAAGTAGTGGCTGTCCCGAGCCCTCCCTTGCAAGGTCCCTGGGCCTCCCCGCAGCCCAGCGACCGGGGATTCACATCAGGGCCCTCCAAAAACGTGCTCTTCCCTGGTGGGTCAGGGCTTCCAACGCGACTAGCATATAGTTTTAGTTGCGCCTCCTTCAGAAAACCTCCCCGCCCACCAACCACATTGGAATTAACTGTCCCTCTGAAGTCAGATAGCACATTGCTTCCGCTTCGGCACGAACCACATGCTTTAGTGCAGTCCCGTGCAGTGTGGTTGTTTACCCTCAGGCGCGTTCCCCCCTTTGCACAATGAGCCCTTCCCGGGGCCCGCGCACCATTCATCAAGGGGTCCCCAGGACGCGGCACAGACAAAATGCCACAGGAGCATGTGTGATGTTGGCCTGAAAGGTGGGCGTCAAGGTGAGAAAGAAGTCCCGCCGCGACACGGGCGTGTCCCTGAGTGCGCGACGTGTGTGCACGTGCGTGTGGCAGCGGCGAGCGGGCGTTTCTGCCATTTCTGCTGATCTGAATGTAGAGGTGGAGACAGGTTTGGGTGGAGGTAGGGAAGCCACCAAGCAGGACCGCTTAGGATCAGAGCGGCCAGACTGGAACCACGACAGGCCTCTCCAGACTCTGGCTGTCACCACGTCACGCTCTTTGGCTCTGTGCAGACCAAGGCTGCCTGTTGGAAATTTTAGCTTCTGCTCACTGAGATGCTGGAGGAGAGCGAGTCTGTGCAGGGGTCCACGAGGCGCTTGGCCTGAAGATGCCCCAAGAAGGCTTCTGACTCAGCCTTCTGCCCCGACAAAAGGACAAAACCCTTAGCACCGGCCTCTCTTTCCAAAGCCTCCAGACAGGTGTCGCTGCCCACAGGACCAGGAACGCTGAAGATGAAGGAGGGACTCATAGCTGCCCTGCTGAGGCCGCCTGGGGCTCTGTGCCGGCAGGGCCGGGGTGGAGCACAAACAGCAAGATGATGGCAGACCAGCAGCGGGTCTAGGTTTTGTTGAGTCTGAATCTTATGCGATTTGGGAGGACAGAAAGAACACAAAATTGCAAACACGAAATAAAGTTCAGGGCCTTAGAAGGAGCCCACACAGGGACAGGGTCTGAATATTCATGAGCTTCACAATAAACTAGCCTCTGGTGCAACCCGACCAGGAGCAGGAGGAGGAGTGTATTCATTTCCTGTGTATTAGCTGCTGTGCCAAAGTGCCACGAATCAGGTGGATTAAAACAACAGAAATTCATTCTCTCACAGTTCCGGCGACTGGAAGTCTGAGATCAAGGTGTCGGCAGGACCGTGCTGCCTCTGAAACCTGGAGGGGAGTCCTCCCTCGCCTCTTCCTGGCCTCTGCAGGCTTGCTGGCAGCCTGGGCGTCCCTTGGCCTGCAGCTGCGTCACTCCAGTCTGTCTCTGCTGTCACGTGGCACTCTCCCCGTGCATCTATGCCGTCACGTGGCCTTCCTATAAGGACACCAGGCATATTGGATTAGGGGCGCAATCTCCTCTGGTATGACTTCATCTTAACTAATTTCATCTGTGACAATCCCTGTTTCCAAATAAGGTCACATTCTGAGGCACTGGGGTAAGGACTTCAACATATCTTTTTTGTGTGGAGGGGACAGAATTCAACCCATAACAGAGGGTAGGGCGGGAAAGGGGCAGTGATAACAGTGGCAGAAACAGCAGGAGCCCTTCTGGAACCTTAGGGTGGGGAGGTCCCCATTTGCTGCCCTACAAGAACACACTCCATCCCCTCCCCAGGCCCCTTGGAGAAAACAATCTCCGCAGACACCCTGATGGCCTGAGGCCTCTGCTTCATCTTTACCGTTGGTGTCTTTAAGCCCACGGACTTGCAGCATCACACTGCTGGTCCCACCGGAACCCCATGCCGTCTCCGCGAGTGTGTGCCCTTGCGCGTGGGTGCAGCACATGCTGGACTGAGGCCCATGCGACCCAGTGCTGAGAAGGCCTGGTCCCAGTGCCTGAGAGTGCACAGCCTGGGGAAGCATGATGAATGAAGATCTGCCCACAAAACAACATGCCCACCCATCTGGAGCCACAGGACCACGAAAGTCAACTCCCAGATGCTCACTGAGCTAACAGAAAGGGCGGATGCAAAGGTGGGTAAAGCAGAGGGTAATTTTGGCTGGACTGAATCACTGTTTATGGTCGTTTTTCCTCTTAGAGATTGTTCTCTTAATTATGTTTTGCTTTATCTCCAAAATGAATTTATGTTCCCTGAGCACCCTGCAACACAAGGGGTGGGAGCAGCCCGGAGCGTTCTGGGTGACAGGGAGAAGCCAGATGGGATTGAAAACACACAGATCCTTGCAAAATGGGTGCTCCACATGCATCCAGTAAACCCAGGCCTGCCCGGCAAGGTCGGTCATCAGCTGGTCTGGTTGCTTCAACATTCTAACTAGGTGGATGCCAGAGACACCGTGCCGTTTGCAAGGAATCAATTCCGATGAAATACACCCAACGTTCAGGTGCTACCCAATGTGGTCCGTCTGTGCTGCTTCCATCGACTCCTCAGAATCCAGCAGTGGCCCTGGGATGTCACTCTGCGTGTGAATTATACACAGATACAGTGCTGCGCTTGTGAGCCGTTTGGGGGACAGGCTATATCTTACTGGCCCTGTGATATATAATTTAGAAGCCACCTCCTAGTCACACGAGTCAAGGACAGGAACAATGAGCTTTGCAGTTGTTTGGATCTAGGTTAAGAAGCAATGTCAAAATGGACATCTGATTGCATTTGCATTTTAGGCTACAAAACACAAGTCCCCGGTTGACCAGCTGTGGTAAGAGCAGGTTTGCACTTGCTGAGCAGGGACAGGCAGGCTCTGGGTGACCCAGCCCTAGCCTCACCCCTCCTCCACGTGCAAGAGAAGAAAAAGGGTAGCCTGTCTGCCCTCAGATGGGGCCATTTAAGGCTCTCCTGTGACTCTGATATGCCTTTGTACCACCCTGCTGCGGGCTCATGGGCTCTCACTGACAGAATCAAATCCTCTGCCCCTCTGCCTCTCAGTCACCCAGACCTCAAGTCTCACCTTTCTGTGGGGTGACAGTTCTTCTGCGCTCGCGCTCAGCAGTGTCTGTCAGAAAGCAGGGCTGCCCTCCAGAGTCCTGGCTCACCGTGACATCCCGACAGTCCTGCTCTCAGCTCCAGCCCCCAGGAGGACCCACAAACCAGCAGGTCACAGATGTGTATGCGCATGTCTGCTTCCCTCAAAGGGTTAAACAGGTTGTGCCCCATTTTTACGGCAGTCACCACGCTGGTCACGAGATGAGTGCTTGCAGTGTGGTGTCTGAAGTCTGCTTGGCGTATGTCACCTATCTTTGGGACTTGGATTTGTCCTATGTGGTGGTCACCAAACCACTGCAGACTGGAAATATCCATTAAATAATATGTGATCAGCAGGGACAGGGTCTATTTTTGCTCTCATTGTAACCCAGTGACTAGCATGGTGCTCAGCACCGAGAAATGGCAGCACAGTAAATGGCAGCTTTTAGTTGCATGAACAAGTGAGTAAATAAATAAATGACACATCAAAATGAGAGGCACGGCCATTTGAACAGAGAGGACCCAGGCAAACCAAGGCCATCAGGCGAGGCTCCACGGTGTGACACCTGCGCCGGGTGAC
The DNA here is from genome assembly GCF_000956105.1 of Propithecus coquereli. NCBI lineage: Eukaryota > Metazoa > Chordata > Mammalia > Primates > Indriidae > Propithecus > Propithecus coquereli. The sequence goes on along the minus strand of NW_012147819.1, from coordinate 1,043,821 downwards.
TGAGACTGAGTGGGGTTCACCCAAGTAATGAGGGGGGAAACTGGAGCCACTCCTATCAACCACCTTCTAGGGATGGAGAGGCCTGTGCTGCTAGGGATGTTGGGGGCTCAGTCGACCGTCATCTTGGAGGCTCAAGGTGATCACTGCCCCAGGGGATCAGGCTAGATCCTGATGTGGCGGTGTTAGGACTTTGAGATGATACAGCACAGGCCAGCTGGAAGGGGCCGTGCAACGGTAAGTCTGGGCAATGGAGCCCTGAGCGGGTGTGTTTCACGTGCTGAAGGAGAAGGATTAGGGAAAGTCAATGTCTCCCTCCCACTTAGTACCCCGGACTCTAACCATTTGCACCAATAGGTTTTCCTCTCGGGCTTTTTGGACTTGCCCCTGGTGTCCCATCTTGATTCCGACACAGGCTCAGCCACCTCACACACGCTTACCAAGCACCCACCATGTTCCAAGTACTCTCCGGGCAACACAAAGTGCTGCTTTCATAGAGCTTACATTCTCCAGCAAGAAAGACAACAAACAAGGAAAGAAAGAAAGAAGATAATTGCTGGTGCAAAAGGCACAATAAGGAACATCAGCCAGGGCCACATGATAGAGTGTGACAAGA
>NW_012147819.1:1040243-1042688 GCF_000956105.1 Propithecus coquereli | reverse complement strand
GGAAAGGTTCAATGGAGTGTGGCAGATCAACACAATGGAACATTGTGGTAGCTATTTTAAAAAGGGTGATTATGAAGACCATGTAGGGAGACGGAAAAAATTTTGAGTATTGTGATAAGTAAAAATAGCTGAATACAGAATTATGTGGAAACAGACTAGAAAAGGTCTCTCTACTTCCCCAATCTTCTATAATGTCATATGACTTTTATCATTATAAAAATGGAATGCATACAAATAGAAAGTGATATGCAAAAGTTTTTGAGTTACGGTGTGTGGGATACAAGATTGAAACTTTAATTTTTCATTAGCAATATTTGAGTGTGTTTTTTTTTCAGTAAGACTAACAAAGCTTTGAAAAGATAATATATGTCAAAATTAAGAGAACTTTTCAAAGCCAGCAGTGAAATAAATATTTCTTGAGGTCTTCAAAAACATTGTTCTAGGATCTGGTGACAAAGGTGAAGAAGGCTGATGTGGTACCTGCCCTCCTGGTGCCCGCATGGCTGCTTTCCCTCTGTCCCCAGCCCTGTGGTAGATTATTTGCAAAGATGGCGCCCGCGGTTCTTCCCTTCCTGTGCATGCCCCTCCCTTCAGGACATGGGGACGACTTTGCTTCCCTTTACCTCTGGGCTAGCCCTATAACTTGCTTTGGCCATCACATGTGGTGGAGGTGACACTGTATGACTCTGGGCCTAGGCTTATGAGCCTTCCTGCCTCTGTTTTTGCTCTCATGGAAGTCAGCTGCCTTGTAAACAAACCCAGCTGTCCTGCTACAGAGAAACCACACGGAGAGAGAGGTGCTGCAGGGGGTAGGGTTCAACCCAGCCAGCCCCTGGCTGCTCCAGCTGCCCAGCCGAGGGGCCAGCTCCAGTAAAGCCACCCCAGCCAAGAATACGTAGAGCGGAGATGAGCCATCTACACCAAACCCTACTCTAATTGCCGAGTTGTAAGCAAATAAATGCTTGTTGCCATTTTAAGTCACTAAGTTTGGGGGTGTTTTGTTACGTAGCAATAGCTAACTGAAACAACTCCAATCTCAAATAGGCTGATGGACTCTAGGACCAGGGCTGAGTCTCCCCTGGCTTCGCACAGAGCCTGGCACTTTATAAATGTTGGATGGATGGATTCATGGGAGAGAGAGGAGAGCTGTAGAACAGACATAATAATGGCTAAATTTGACTGAGCACATTGTAACTCCTTTCCATATGTTGACTCAATGAATTCTCAGATTAGCACAGTGGAAGAAATGTGGCGCAGAGAAGATAACCCACTCATCCAAAGTCAGGCACAGTGACAGAGCTGGCATTGAAACCCAGGCAGTCTGCAGCCCATGCGCATGGCTATTTTGTTACGTTAAATAACATGATGAAGATTAAGAAGGAGTCTAAATGCTGGCTTCCTGAGTAAGTATAGAGAGAACCAGGACAGGATAATTATCAGGCAGGGGCCTGGGGCTGGGCTTCGTGAGGGATGTTCTTGGTGTGGGGAGCCCGTGCCTGGTTCCACAGGGCAATTCTGCACACACAGCCCCTGAGCAGGGGGCCTCCTCTGTGCACCTGTAGCCTCCAGATTTCTGGAATTCAGGATTTCCCTGGGCTTACCTATAGAGATGGGTAAGTTATCTGCAGTCCCTAAACCCCGAGCTACAGACCATTACCTGTCCGTGGCCTGTTAGGAACCGGGCTGCACAGCAGATGAGTGATGGGTGAGCGAGCGAAGCTTCATCTGTATTTACAGCCACTCCCCATCGCTGGCATCACCACCTGAGCTCCGCCTCCTGTCAGATCAGCGGCAGCATTAGATTCTCATAGGAGCGGGAACCCTACTGTAAACTGCGCATGCAAGAGATCTAGGTTGCACTCTCCTTGTAAGAATCTAATGCTTGATGATCTGAGATGGAGCTGAGGCGGTGATCCTAGCACTGGGGAGTGGCTGCAAATACAGATTATCATTAGCAGAGAGGTTTGACTGCACAGAGACCATAATAAATCACTGTCTGCCATCACCCCCAGATGAAATCACATCTAGTTGCAGGAAAACAAGCTAAGGGCTCCCACTGATTCTGCGTTATGGTGAGTTGTGTAATTATTTCATTATACTGTATATTACAGTGCAATAATAGAAATAAAGTGCACAATAAATGTAATGTGCTTGAATCATCCTGAAACCATTCCCCCACACCTGGGTCCATGGAAAAATTATCTTCCATGAAACCAGTCCCTGGTGCCAAAAACGCTGGGGACCACTGAGTTAAATGATCCACATTTCACATGGGCTTCCATTTTGTATAAACACTATAATGGAGAAATGGTGAATCTTGACAGGCCTGAGGGTGGGCAAGTTATGGCCTGGGAGCTGAATCCCGCCTGCCACCTGTGTTTGTACAATCTTTGGGTAAGAATGTTTTTCACATTTTTTTAATGGCTGAAAAGAAATTTTTTTAAA
>NW_012147819.1:1028947-1031588 GCF_000956105.1 Propithecus coquereli | reverse complement strand
GATTCTAACTTTAAAAAGGATGCTTCCCCTTCCTCTCTGCCACTTGGATAACTTTTTTTCCTTCTTTATATGCTACGGGTAGCATATCATGGGGAAAAGGTCACAGGCGTAAGCACAGGAAGGTCGGTTTAAATCCTGGTTTTGCCTCTCAGGAGCATGACTTTAGGTGTATTATTGAACTACATCTGTTCAATCAGGATAATAATCAAACCAGATTCTTAGGAATCAGTGGGATAAATTATGTAAAACACTTGGCACACAGTAGATGCTCAGTAAAATTAGTTCTCTTCCCTTCCCCTGTCCTCAGGATTCTAGAGTAGAAATTAGCTTTTCTGAGCTGGGACAGACACGGCAGACGCTGGCTGGACGGAGAGAGAAAGTTCGTCTAAATCTGTGTTTCCATCCCGCTGTCTGGTTTCTCATAGCGCTGAGTTCTCTCCCAGCGTTAATGGGACTTCCGCAGGAGCTAGGGGTGAAGCAGCCCCTCCTGGCATCTTCCTCTCTTGGGAAGACCTTGACAATGACCTCAGATTACATTCCTCATGGCCAAAAGGCCTGACCAAATTCAACAATTTTAAGAGAAGGAGACTGTAAATAAATAAAAACTGTGAACATCTCCTTCTCCTTGCTCTACCCCACTTGGCATCATCACACGCTCCTCTCGTTAGAAGCCGTCTTCTTTCTTATTTGCAGGTTCTCTGTGCACATGTTTACATGCCCAGCACTGGGACACAGTGGGGGAGAGGGAAGACACAGTCCCTGACCTCGGGGGACTCACAGCCCAGTGGAGAAGGAATAAAAGTTAACCTTTCTCGTGGGAAAAGTCATCTTCCCCTTACACTGGGGCAGGGAGGAGGCCTGGGCAAGGGACCCTCCTTCACTGACCAGGACTGGGTGATGGGGGGCAGCAGAGGGAAGGGGAAAATGAAAGTGGGGTCAGAGTGGAGGAGAAAGGGGTTTATTTACTGGGGGTTGGGGAGGCAAGGGAGAGGGGACAAGAGAGAAGTCAGGCAAGACAGTGGACGCAGAGAGGGGCAGGAGCCTGGGTACCCGCCACAAGGTCGCTCCCACAGGGTCGCTCCCTCGCCCGCTCAGCTCCAGTCCACGGGCTGCACAGGAGAACGGAAGGAAAAGCTGGGCGAGGAGCGTCCTGTTCCCACCAGCCCCCAAGGGAAGCTGCGTGAGGTCCCCTAATCCTCTGCTCCTCGTGGGGGTCCAGGAAGTTCTACTCTTTACTTTCAGGGAGACTTGGGGCTGAGGCACCCTCCCAGCAAGGTGGAGATTTGAATGACAAAGGGGGAAAAGGAAAGAAAATAAGTCCCCCAGAGTAGGCCCCTGATTCCCAGCATCCCGGCAGAGCCCCAACCACCTACGTGGGGCTCCCCAGCCCTGGGGGCAGGAGGTCAGGTGGTCAGGTTTGCCAGGGTAAATGCCTTCACCAACTGTGTTTATTCATCTTAGGAGGGTAAGTAACATCCTTAAGCCACAGTCCCCCTCCCATATCCCCCACATCCCCACAAGATGGGAGCTGCTAGGGTGATTGACTTGTCAGGTTTGCTTAGGACTGCTCCGTTTTAAGTGCCAAAAGTCCCATGTCCCTGGAACCCATTCAGTCCCAGGTCACCTCAAAGCTTCCTGGGGCCCACCCAGCTTTGGATTTTTTCTGAGGGTTCCCCTAGGTAGCCATGGGGTCCTAGCCCCTCACACTGGGTTCACCCTTGAGGACTTTGCCCCAGTGCTCTGCAGCCACGGCAAAGAGCTCCCCGGGGGAGGCCACCCTAACAGACTCTCCCACCAGGCAGGTCTCTGTGTCATCCTGGCCCGTGTGCCTGGGGAGGACTATGACATACCAGACACATTGCATTATCTCGCATGATCTTCCCAACCTTCCTGGGAAAGTGAGCAGATGAGGAAAAGGAGTGACAGGACAGTGGTGGCCCTGGGATTAAAATCCAGGTCTGGCAAACTCCAGAGCCCATTCTCTGAAAAATAAGAAATAACGAAGGGTTTGTGGGGGCTGGGGTGGTGGCCCAGAAGGCATCAGACAGTTGGAGGGTGAGGCCCGTCAACAAGGCCCCACAGGAGCTCTTTTCAAAATGCCTGGCTGCCCATCATCCCCCTCCCCCAAGAACCAGCAGGGGTGGTGCAGGTGGCCGATCTACTCTGAAAAAGCCCCCATGTTGTTCTGGCACATCACCCACCCCCATGGCCCACCCCCATCGCCCCCTGAGGACCATGGGGAAGAGATGGGGAAGAGACGGGCTTTCAACACAGAAGCATGGGAAAGCGCTCCTGCAGGTGCACATAAACCTCTAGATCCATAAATCTCAGGAACTTCTCCAGCGCCATCAGGGCCACAACTCCTCATTTCAGAGACCTCCTCCATGGCGTATTTCAAAGACAGGTATTTGTAACCTTCTCAGAAATGTGACGCTGTGCAACTTGAGCTTTTCTCTGGGTGCAGCTTCCAGTAGTTGCCCTTGAAAATAAACCAAGGCCCAAGGGCCATAAGAAATCCCAGTGAGCCTTGAAATGTCAGAGGACTTAGTTCCCCAAACTAAATAATTTTTTTTCTCACTCTCCTTGTGAATGCATCAATGTTTCACTGACTTAGAAATTTTTAGGGGAACTCGGAACACAT
>NW_012147819.1:965029-1028897 GCF_000956105.1 Propithecus coquereli | reverse complement strand
GGAGCATGGCCAGCTGCCGCTGCCAGGCCTGGGCACATCCCCGCCCGGATCACCACCTTCAGCCAAGGCGAACTGGATACAGCCAGCAGCCTTCTTTCTGCAATTCAAACCAGCCCGGGGAAGGTGACCTTGGAATTGCCTCCCTTGGGGACTTCGTGTTTGTTTGCAAACATCCCCCTTTCTTGGATGGATGTCCCAGCACCTCACTGTTTTCAGGGCCTGAGGCAAATCACTCCCACTGCTCTTGTAGCCCTCCTAGGTGGAAGGGACTCGGGAGGAGCCAGATGATCTGGGTCCACATCCAGGTTCTGACGCCAGCTCAGCAAGTCACCCATCTGCAGGACAGGGTTAATGCTTATCCGGCAACCACACAGGTCTGTTTTGAGGATTGAATGAGATGAAGCAGGTTAAAAACTCTGGTAAACATAGAGCCTTTGTGTTGTTGTTTGTCTTTCACATCTTCTCTCTCTCTCTCAAGTGGCTCATTTGGCTCTTTCGGAAGCAAGTGGGAGGTGGTCAGGCACTTCACTGGAAGAGGAGACAGAGGCAACCCATCTCCCACTCCCCTCTAAAAGGTGCAAACTCAAAGCTCCCATCAAGGTCCAATGGCGGATGATGCTGAACAAAGCTAATGGCTCTAAGGAACTACAGCTACTCTGGCTTGATTTTTTTTAGCTAACTTTTCTTTCCTGAGAAAAATTCTTATTGTAATGCATCACACCCTGTGCTAGACCCTGAATGGACTGTCTGTTCTGTCTGTACAGATGTGGAAACTGAGGCATGGAGAAGTTAAATGATTTGGGTACCAGGACTCAAAACACAAGGCCCAGTGGTGGTTTAGAGACAGCTTCCTCTCCTCTGTCTGATAGGTAGGTTTAATGAATGTTCCTACCAACGCTATTCCTGCCGTCACTCAAATAAAATATGGAAGAATTCCCTTATCCTAGTGAAGTCTCTCCTGCCCTTTTCCAATCAACTCCCACCGGTAGAGGTAATCCCTGTTCGATGTCTATCACGCTAGATTAGTTTGATCTGTTCTTGAACTTCACTTAAATAGGATCACGTGGTCAAAGCTCACGTAGGTCCAGCTTTGTGCGTGTGTGTGTGAGAGTCAGCCGTTGTGTGCGTCAGTAGCTGGTTCCTTTTCCTGCTGCGTAGTGTTCCATGGTAGGAATATGCCCATTTTGTTTACCCATTCTCTGGTTGCTGGAGATCTGGGGTTGTGTCCAGTGTTTGGCCATTGTGAATAAAGCTACCATGAACATTTCACACAAATCTTTTCGAGGACGCATGCTTTTATTTTTCCTGGCAAATACCCGGAAGTGCGATTGCTGCGTGGGACGGAAGGTGGATGCTAAACTTTATAAGAAACTGTCAAACAACTTTCCACACCGGCTTCCCAACCACTTTGGCAAACCGTTCGGCAGCTTCTCAGAAAGACGTTGATCAGAGCTGTGAGTTTGCATCTTTTGGAGGCAAGAGCGGCACCCGGCTCTCCCCTTGCCTGTGTCCGCTTTCAGTGAAGGGCTCCTAGAGCGTGTGTGGCAGTTCCCCTTGCCCCGAGTTCTCCACAGCACTTGCTACGGTCAGTCCTTTAAACCTAGCTGTCCTGGCAGGCGCGAGGAGGGACAGGACCGTATCTCCACCTGCCAGCCCCTTTGGCTCCTGGCTTTCCTGGTGATTTCTGTGCTACCCCGGCTACCTCTCAGGGAGGCACCTCAGAGCTTCCTGTCCTGATCACTTTCTGGGTCGCCGAAAAGTTCACTTCCCCGGGGCCTTCAGAACGAGACTGGAGATCCTGCACTGGACCCTCAAGGCCTCCCCGCCCGGCCTGCGCCTGCCTTTCTGGCCTCATTTTCCTCAGTGTCCCCACACCCGCCCCGTGGCCGGCAGAACTGCCGCCTCTGCCCTCGCTGCCCCCTGAGTCCCTTGAGAGGGCTTCGGTGGGGGGCGGTTACCAACCTGAGGTCACTGCACTCCGCTCCGGGGGACGGGAGCTGCCAAGCCCTGCCTCCGCTCCTCCACGGGGCGTGAGCTGCCGTAATTCTTTCACAGCCAGGCCAGGCGGACCCAGCGCTCGGGTGCAGCTGGGTGCTTTTGGAGGCGGGGTCTCTGCAGCAGAACAATTAGTGTCCCTCACCCCTTTGCCCTCATCTCCTACTCCTCCCACTTATCTGCCAGATCCATCCTGAGGTAGGAATTAGGAAGTGACACTCCCTGGCTCTGCGTGTGTTTTATTTTCAGCTCACAGCCACCGTTTTCCATGCGCCTGCCCCGGCCCCCTCCCAGAGTTCAGGGCAGCGAGGTTGCTGTCTGGGGCAGTGGACGGCGAGCTGCTCGGCTGCTGGAGCGCGGAGGGGCTGTGTGGGGGGCTGACCTCCCTCAGCCGGCCCTCCCCACTGCGTGGATCCGCTTTCTGGGAACTCCTGTCTCAGGCTGTCCCTGAGGCCTCTCAGAAAGGGGCCAGGCTCACGGGGCTGTTATTGGATTCAAGCAGACTGGTAGGGTCTGCTTCTCCCGCCCCACGGTCCCTGTGTGTGTTCCCCGCTCCACCACAACCCCCGCCCCAGCGTCATCCCTGGTGCCATTCCTGAAAACAGCACTGTAAGGTGTTCCCCAGACACCGCAGAGCACCCTGCACCATGGCCTGGGCCAGGCTCTGAGTAAACCACCTACTCTGGCTACCCAGATGTGGAAACTGAGGCACAGAGAAGTTAAGTGACTTGGGTGCCAGGACCCATGATGTAAGTCTCAGGCTGTGGTTTTGAAACAGCATCTTCTCTTTGTAATAGGTAGGTTAGACGAACCTAGAACAGTGTATTCCCATATATACAATCTCTGAGAGATGCCCAATGAAAAAAAGTGTCCCGAGGTCAAATTTGGAAATCACTGCACACAAATTTAATGTATAGTAAAGACTCTGAGAAGTTCTGAAGTTGAGAAAATGATTTAAGCTAATGTTTGCTAGGGCTGCTGTTACAAAGTGACGAATTTGTGAATTGGGTGGCTTAAACAACAGAAATGTATTGTCTTCCAGTTCTGGAGGCTGGAAGTCCAAGATCAAGGTGTCGGCAGGGTTGGTTCCCTCTGGGGGCTGTGCCGAAGGATCTGTCCCAGGCCTCTGCCCTGGCCCTGGAGGTTTGCTGCTGTCTTTCCTTGGCTTGTAGAAGCATCACCCGCATCTTTGCTCCATCCTCACGTGGCTTTCTCCCTCTGCGCGTCCTTGTCCAAATTCCCCCTTTACAAAGACACCAGTCATATTGATTAGGGACCCACTCTACTCCAGTATGACCTTAACTAATTGCATTTGCAATGACCCTATTTCCAAATAAGGTCACATTCTGAGGTTCTGGGGTTAGGACTTCAACGTAAGAATTTGGGGAGGACACAATTCAACTAACTATGCCAGGATTTCCCACTTTTAATTTAGACTTGTTGGGATTGGAAAGAGGTTGATGATGCAGCTCAGGGGAACCAGAGCACACACTTCTGGCCAGAAAGACCAGCCCCTACCTGTTCACCTTCCCCAAACTCAGGTGTCACTGGACGGTCTGCCACCCCCTTGGGGGTGCCCAGTCTGAGCATCAGGCCTCAGCCCCTGCTAGGGCAGACTGCGGGTTGGCTCAGATGAGAGGGGACTCAACGGGCTCCCTGAGGGGGCAGCCCAAGCCCCTGCCCAGAGGAGAAACAGAATCAGGCCATACTTGCTTGTTCATCCCAGCTCTGGGTGTAGGAAGAAGGCTCTGTCATAGGACCTGCCACCAGACCGAGCAGAAGAAAGATCAATTCTCTCTTGGTGTTCAGCATCCCCTGAGCCCTCACAGTTTCCAGTACTTAAGGGGAACTGAGCTCTGGGACAGGTGGGAATTTGTCTTTTGTCTGGGGCGCAAATTTGGCACCATCTGCTGGGGTTGGTGTATGGAAGTCCCCGGGCAGTGAGGCATCTGGGTGTGGCCTTCCTCCCTCCTGCCCACAGGCTCCGGGAGTGATGGAGGCTTTCTTGGGGAAGAATGGCCCTGTCGGACTTCTCTCTTCTGATTGTCTCAGGAACAGAGGGGGAATAGAAGGCTCTTTATTAAAACTGTACGCACAGCTGGCCCTCAACAAATCACTGAACTTGATATGAGCTTGTTATTAACCAGCAGCAGCTCCCTTAAATACCACAGTAGGGAGGCTGTCCTGAGATATTATTGGCACAAAGAGTCATATTGAAGGGGACCAGGGGTGGCATTTAGATGAGCTGGGAGAATCAGTGAGGCCAGACAAAAAGGAAGGGAATATGGGTCTGGAAGATGAAGGTCAAAGAGAGAATTGCTTGAAGTTTAAGAGACCACACACATCTCAGGCAAGAACGATGTGGAATACATCTGGAATACTAGCAAGTGTTTCCTTGAAACTTGGAAAAAGCAGTCATGGGACAAATAAAAGCAAGTACTTCTTTTCAAGCAGGTGATACAGAAGTCATTAGCCCAGGATATAATGCAGGCTGATGACGTTATAAATAGGTTAAAGAGTTTAAATCCATAGACAACTGGTGACACAATCATGGGCTGTAAATCTAGCCACGTGAGGGACAGCTGCTCTAAAATGTCATGGACTGGTTGTGAGCCCACAGCCTAATGAAAATCTGTATTTACAAACATGATTCTAACTTTAAAAAGGATGCTTCCCCTTCCTCTCTGCCACTTGGATAACTTTTTTTCCTTCTTTATATGCTACGGGTAGCATATCATGGGGAAAAGGTCACAGGCGTAAGCACAGGAAGGTCGGTTTAAATCCTGGTTTTGCCTCTCAGGAGCATGACTTTAGGTGTATTATTGAACTACATCTGTTCAATCAGGATAATAATCAAACCAGATTCTTAGGAATCAGTGGGATAAATTATGTAAAACACTTGGCACACAGTAGATGCTCAGTAAAATTAGTTCTCTTCCCTTCCCCTGTCCTCAGGATTCTAGAGTAGAAATTAGCTTTTCTGAGCTGGGACAGACACGGCAGACGCTGGCTGGACGGAGAGAGAAAGTTCGTCTAAATCTGTGTTTCCATCCCGCTGTCTGGTTTCTCATAGCGCTGAGTTCTCTCCCAGCGTTAATGGGACTTCCGCAGGAGCTAGGGGTGAAGCAGCCCCTCCTGGCATCTTCCTCTCTTGGGAAGACCTTGACAATGACCTCAGATTACATTCCTCATGGCCAAAAGGCCTGACCAAATTCAACAATTTTAAGAGAAGGAGACTGTAAATAAATAAAAACTGTGAACATCTCCTTCTCCTTGCTCTACCCCACTTGGCATCATCACATGCTCCTCTCGTTAGAAGCCGTCTTCTTTCTTATTTGCAGGTTCTCTGTGCACATGTTTACATGCCCAGCACTGGGACACAGTGGGGGAGAGGGAAGACACAGTCCCTGACCTCGGGGGACTCACAGCCCAGTGGAGAAGGAATAAAAGTTAACCTTTCTCGTGGGAAAAGTCATCTTCCCCTTACACTGGGGCAGGGAGGAGGCCTGGGCAAGGGACCCTCCTTCACTGACCAGGACTGGGTGATGGGGGGCAGCAGAGGGAAGGGGAAAATGAAAGTGGGGTCAGAGTGGAGGAGAAAGGGGTTTATTTACTGGGGGTTGGGGAGGCAAGGGAGAGGGGACAAGAGAGAAGTCAGACAAGACAGTGGACGCAGAGAGGGGCAGGAGCCTGGGTCCCCGCCACAAGGTCGCTCCCACAGGGTCGCTCCCTCGCCCGCTCAGCTCCAGTCCACGGGCTGCACAGGAGAACGGAAGGAAAAGCTGGGCGAGGAGCGTCCTGTTCCCACCAGCCCCCAAGGGAAGCTGCATGAGGTCCCCTAATCCTCTGCTCCTCGTGGGGGTCCAGGAAGTTCTACTCTTTACTTTCAGGGAGACTTGGGGCTGAGGCACCCTCCCAGCAAGGTGGAGATTTGAATGACAAAGGGGGAAAAGGAAAGAAAATAAGTCCCCCAGAGTAGGCCCCTGATTCCCAGCATCCCAGCAGAGCCCCAACCACCTACGTGGGGCTCCCCAGCCCTGGGGGCAGGAGGTCAGGTGGTCAGGTTTGCCAGGGTAAATGCCTTCACCAACTGTGTTTATTCATCTTAGGAGGGTAAGTAACATCCTTAAGCCACAGTCCCCCTCCCATATCCCCCACATCCCCACAAGATGGGAGCTGCTAGGGTGATTGACTTGTCAGGTTTGCTTAGGACTGCTCCGTTTTAAGTGCCAAAAGTCCCATGTCCCCGGAACCCATTCAGTCCCAGGTCACCTCAAAGCTTCCTGGGGCCCACCCAGCTTTGGATTTTTTCTGAGGGTTCCCCTAGGTAGCCATGGGGTCCTAGCCCCTCACACTGGGTTCACCCTTGAGGACTTTGCCCCAGTGCTCTGCAGCCACGGCAAAGAGCTCCCCGGGGGAGGCCACCCTTAACAGACTCTCCCACCAGGCAGGTCTCTGTGTCATCCTGGCCCGTGTGCCTGGGGAGGACTATGACATACCAGACACATTGCATTATCTCGCATGATCTTCCCAACCCTCCTGGGAAAGTGAGCAGATGAGGAAAAGGAGTGACAGGACAGTGGTGGCCCTGGGATTAAAATCCAGGTCTGGCAAACTCCAGAGCCCATTCTCTGAAAAATAAGAAATAACGAAGGGTTTGTGGGGGCTGGGGTGGTGGCCCAGAAGGCATCAGACAGTTGGAGGGTGAGGCCCGTCAACAAGGCCCCACAGGAGCTCTTTTCAAAATGCCTGGCTGCCCATCATCCCCCTCCCCCAAGAACCAGCAGGGGTGGTGCAGGTGGCCGATCTACTCTGAAAAAGCCCCCATGTTGTTCTGGCACATCACCCACCCCCATGGCCCACCCCCATCGCCCCCTGAGGACCATGGGGAAGAGATGGGGAAGAGACGGGCTTTCAACACAGAAGCATGGGAAAGCGCTCCTGCAGGTGCACATAAACCTCTAGATCCATAAATCTCAGGAACTTCTCCAGCGCCATCAGGGCCACAACTCCTCATTTCAGAGACCTCCTCCATGGCGTATTTCAAAGACAGGTATTTGTAACCTTCTCAGAAATGTGACGCTGTGCAACTTGAGCTTTTCTCTGGGTGCAGCTTCCAGTGGTTGCCCTTGAAAATAAACCAAGGCCCAAGGGCCATAAGAAATCCCAGTGAGCCTTGAAATGTCAGAGGACTTAGTTCCCCAAACTAAATAATTTTTTTTCTCACTCTCCTTGTGAATGCATCAATGTTTCACTGACTTAGAAATTTTTAGGGGAACTCGGAACACATCTGCCACCAGCAGAGGCTTAGGGCATTGCCAGATGGTTCAGGACCTCAAGCCAAAATTTCCCAAGAATCTCTTTTAGCTGCAAAATGAGCATATCTCTAGTCCTTTCTATAAGTTCAGGGAAGTATTTCTTCAGTATTGCTTAATTTCTGTTAGTTGCAAAATGGAAAAATCTCTAGTCCTTTCTATAATTCCAAAAGAGTGTTTCCTGGGGCCCCTGAGAGGAGAAAAAGGAGGCAATCCCCTGCTGGCTTCCCTCTGCCTTTCAGACTTTCCGCCAGGAACCTCCCTGGCTCCTAATTCCCGTGGAACTCCTGGGGCAGCGTGGCCTCCGCAGCCCAGGCCTTTAACTTGCATTTATTGAACACTCTGCACCGAGCCCTGCCAGGGGCCATCCCAGGCGAACGTGTTCTCGAGGTCCATCCGCACCAGCCTCTTACTGGATTTGATATTTGATTCCCCAGGCTGGTCACGGTGCCTGTCCCCATGGTCAGCACTCGGTCACAGTGTGCGTGTCTTATTATTGTACTTAGCATTATTTCACTTAAGTTTCATCAAAACCCTGAAACGGCATTTCCCCCAAAACGCCTCTGTTTCTTGCCGTCCCGGCTCCCTGTGAAGAGCCACAGGCCTCACGAGCGCGAATCCCTGTGTTGCCCCGGTGTGCGGAGCAGTGATACACGAGCCCGTCTGACTGGCTTGCTTTCTTGCACTGCTACGTTATCCACGGCTCCTAAGCCTGCTGCATTATGAATGAGCATGAATCAGACAGGAGGGAAGGTTTCTGAGGAGGCCTCCCTTCTTCCCCTAAAGGAAAAGCACAACGGTCGCCATCTGCTCAGGTGCGTGTCACTCCTGTCAGGCCGAGGTGGGAAAACCTCATCACTGATTGAACCTTAAAGTACCGCACCTGTTGGAATCTAAAAAGCCCAGACCCCTGGGCACCGTGCTCACTTTCTAAGTGACATGTGAACCTGAAAATGGAAAAGCAGAAATGGTATGAGTCACCGCCCTGTGAGGGAGGGGCAGGCGGAGATTCCCTCCACTCCTCCCTGCCACCTCTGGTTCTCAAGGGCTAAACTCATCCTCTCTGCAAAGCAGGATTTTCTTGGTGGCGCCTGACTCAGGTCCCCTTTTGGGCTGGTCCCGAGAGCATTGAGCAAACCAATGTACTCGCCCTGTTTGCGGCGGAGCCATGCCAAGGGGGATTAACCCAGTGGAGCTGGGATGTGACAAGAGGATGGGAGCCTCGTCAGCTGCCGGGCACCGCCGGGGACGACTCTGGTTCCCAAGGGCCAGCGACGCTCCTGCCGTCCTCTGCTGCAGAGCCACCTTCCTGCACCATCCTGCCAGGTCTCTGGCCACACGAGCAGGTGTGGAGAACCGCTAGCATCTAGGGAACCACCTGCCCTTCTTCCCATCTGGGCTTCCAGCAAAGGCCCAGAAGGCACTGACCCATGTTGAATTCGTACGGAATATATTGGTTTCGAGGCTGGGTTCCTCTTCCTGCTGCTCTGCGTTCTCTAGAGCTTTTGCCATTGTTGGCTGAAGGATTTTTAACCAAGCTGTCCCTTCCTAGAGGCTGCAACCACAGAAGAGGGCTGCTGGGAAGAAATCGTCATGGAACATCATGTCTGAACCTCCTTCGGGTTCTTCCTATGGACAGAAGGAGGCACGAGGGGACTGGGCCCAATGTCTGCACCGTGCAGCGGAGGACAGTGAAGTCCAGATGAGGGCAATGTCCTGTTCTGTGGCAGTTAGCTCTTCCGGGACCAGAACCAGACCCAAGTCTGCTGGTCTTCAGTCTCCCCTCCTAGGCACCATCAACCCATCCACTGTGTTTTCCGTGCAGCAGTGACCAGGGTCTGAACGTGCTTATATATTCTCTTGACACGATTATTCTCTGTCTTTGCTTCACCCACAAACCCACCAGCATGTCAGCCTCTTGGGACTTTGTCTCTCTCATCTCCACGGCGTCCCTGTGCCTGCGCGGTGACTGGCACGCTGCTCAGTGTGTATTGCTGACTTCCCGATGGACTCTGTCCGGTGCCCGGTGCCTGACCCTGGCCTGCCTTTAGTAGCTCCAGGAACCAGGTGTTTAAGAAGGAGCCCTAAACCAGAGGCTCACTCAGGTAAATAAAGCGGCTTATCCTTACTGGACTCTCATTTAAATGAACCAGGCTAGTCACGATTAGACAAGTAAGGAGAACAGTGCCGTGAATCACTCTTTGCTCCTGCCTCTGACACCCAGAGAGGTTACCTCACCCACCTCAAGGCAGGAAGAACTGCCGGATTACTCACCTGCCCCAGAGCTCGTTGCCAGCTGCAAGTTCTCCCTGCGTGTCCACAAGGCAGTGTGGAGAAACCAAGGCAGTGGCGAATGACCTGTGGAGTGGGATCCCACTGTGTGGACCACCGTGCACACGTGTAGTCTGTGTATACACGCGGAGAAGAAGGACCTGGGAGATGCATGTATTCCAATGAACGCTCCAACGGGGAGAATTGGTTTCGGGGTGTAATATTTAGGGAGGGCAACTCTTACTTTGTACAGTGTACATTTTCATGCATAAGTATTGGAAATAAAATCACTATGAATAATTTTTAAAAGTAAATTCTGGGGCAGGTGAGATGGCTCCCACCTGTAGTGCCAGCACTTTGGAAGGATAAAGTAGGAGGATTGTTTGAGGCCAGCAGTTCGAGACCAGCCTGAGCAACATAGAGAGATCCCATCTCTATAAAAAATAGAAAAAGTAGCCAGGCATAGTGGTGCACACCTGTTGTCCCAGCTACTCAGGAGGCTGAGGCAGGAGGATCACTTAAGCCCAGGAGTTTGAGGTTGCAGTGAACGGTGATGACGCCACTGCACTCCAACCTGAGTGACAGAGCAAGACCCTGTTTCAAAAAACAAACAACCCCCCCAAAAAACAACAAAAGAAATCCAAAATAGCTGTGCTGTGCCCACCTCCTTTTTTACTTTCTCCACCTCCTCCTTTCTTTCTATTCTACCTGGCTGTCAATAGACCCAGGAATTCAAAACCGGCTTAAACCAAAGCAAAATGGTTGAATGTAGCAGAAGGTCTAGGCTTCAAATGTTTAGACCCCTGAGGAATGAGGTCAAAGATTTCACTGACCAACAGGCTCGCTGGGTTCCACAGACACGAAGTGCCCCTCCAATCCCAGACAACCATCTCTTTTTTTTTCTACCCACTTTCTGAGGCCTTTTCTCTTCAAGGACACATGTCATTTAGCATCTAAATGACACATCCTCTACTAGCAGCAAACAGTACACTAAGGACATGTGATAAGGCAGCAGCTTCCCAAACTTTGGGGTACATCTGAACGCCCCGGGGAGCTTTTGCCGTGATTTGTAGCCCACTGAGACTCCTAGAGGTCTACCTGCATCCCAGGTAAGGTAGGAAGTGAGGGAGCCTCACTACCCGAGGGAGAATGAAGAGTGCCACAGGGTGAGCTGCTTTTTGAAACACCAACTGAATTGATTCTATTTTTATTTAAAAACATAAGCTCCTGGTGGGTGATTTTGACATCTCCCTAAGAAGAGATCCACAGCTATGTGTCACTCTGACCAAGCTGGGCTGAAAAGATTCCCCACCTCCTGCTGGCCCCCACTCAGGAAGGGCACAGGGTTCTGGGGGGGCTGCAGGCGGGAAGCGAGTGTCACCAGCGTGGAAATGGCATTAGAGGCCAGCTCTTGGCACTGTCTCACGTAGGGAGCAGGAAGCTGGCTGCAGCCTGGGGTTTTCCTGCTCTACGGGGCTGTGCTGAGAGCGGGTTTCACCTCCTGGCCCTCTGTGGGGAAGGATAGCCCGGAGGCCGCACCGGTTTTCAACTTGGCCACCTGGCAATGGCTCTGAGGTCAGGGGACAAAGGAGAGATTCAAAGGAAACAAACAAATAGACCAAGCTGCTGGGTGGGGGGGCAGTGGGAGGAGAAGAAAGACCTGAGGCGCTGGTAACCCCCAAACACTTTCCCTGAGAGCAGCAGAGCCTGAAAGTCCAGTTTGGAGAATGGGTGGAGAGGAAAAGAAAATTTCTCTTCAGCAAAGCAGAAAGGTAATTATTTCTCCCTCGGGTAATGAGGCGCCCTCAGTACGGCGCAGTCAAGATGGCCCTACTCATTTCAAAGGCCGCCTTTTAGGTTTTCATTTCAGGACAGGGGAAAGAAAACACACACGCACCCCACAGCCTGTGAGCACGAGCACAAGGAGAAGCCTGTGGGGTCCCCCTGTCCTGGGGCTGTGCCTCGTCCCTCTGTCCTGAGGATGAAGACAGCCAGGGAGCCCAGGTCACCTTTTCCAGGGCCCAGGTGGGGAGGAGACGTGTCCGCCATCTTCCAGGCAAGGCTGACAATTTGCCCAGTGACCTTCCCTTGTTTCTGAAAAACGATTCTGCCCACGGTTGTTTGCTTTACGCGGCTGGGGACCCCTGTTCCACAGGAGAAGTGACTCCTTGGCACAAAAGGGCTCTCTGATGGTTTGCCTCAGTGAGCGTCCACCCACCAGCACCTCAGATGCCTCAGCTGTTCTCTGGACACCCAGGGCCATGTGTTTCTGCACCTTTCCACAGGTGCATGTGTGAAGTGCTGACCCTGAGGAGCCAATGTCCGCCCCCACGTCCACTCAGAGGGCCCCAGGCACCTGTCACCCACACGCAGGGACACACTTCCCACCTCTGCCCCTCCTGCAAGGCCCATCTCCCTTCGCCCCGGCTGCCTGCCACCGCCACCAAGGCGCAGCCTCTCGTCCCCTGCCTGCCCTCAGTCTCTTCCCTCACCAAACAGCTCCAGAAGGCCTAGTAAAGGGCCAATTTGTTCCTGCCATACCTGCTTCTGCTCTTGAAGCAGCCCTTTATAAAGTTAATAAAAGGCCATAAGGTGGGAACGGTGGTAAGGGGCTGAACTCTGCAGAGGTGTAGGCATAGCCAGCCATTGTTCCCCAGCTTGCTCTCCTATGATTGCTTGCTGCTCAGGAGTCACACAGCTGATGGTCATAAAGATTCTCAGCTTTCTTAATTGCTCCCGCAGATAACATCACCCTTGTGAAACCTGAGGCTGGTCTTTGCCATATCTTCCAGACCCTGCATTCTGGTGGACCAACCGACCCACCCAGACCAGTGGCCCATATCAAGGAACCAACTCAACTGGTCTTGCCACCTGGAACTGACTCAGTGCAAGAAGACAATTGCTGCTTCCTGACCCTGTGAGTTCATCCCCAGCCAATCAGCAGACACAATTCCCCAGCCCTTTGCCCGCCAAACTACCTTTAAAAACCCTGACCCACAAATTCTCAGGTAGATGGATTTGAGAAATTCCTCTCCTTGCATGGCGCCTGCAGTAGTAAACTCTTTCTCCGCTGCAATCCCTGCTGTCTCAGCGTATTGCTTCCTCTTGAGTAGCTGACAGTGAACCTGCTTGGGCTGTCACACTCTCTGGTGAATCTCTGCCCCCAGGATGCGATCAGTCCACACAGCCCCTCTTAGCCCTTCCTCTTGCCCGCACCGATTCCCTCTGCAGCCTCACCTCCCTGCTCCCTGTGGCCTGAGCCTTCCACTCCAGACACCCAGGACCCCCAAGTCCCCAAGCTCGCTGCCCTGTCCTCTGCAGGCCTCAGCACGGGGCCCTGCTCAGAGTGGCCCTCGCCACTGCCCCCTTGACAGAATTCAGTCCACAATTCCCTCCCCAGTGCTGCCAGAGTTGGCCAGCCCCCTTCTCTGCCTCCAATGTCCTGGGTGACAACTTTGTCTTATTTTTAAAAAACCTCTTCTCCATACATTATGATGATTTATTTTTTCACATCTCCTCCCCCACTGGACAGTGAGCTATTGAGAGTTTCCCTAGGCCGGCGCTGGCACAGGGTTGGCACCTAGCTGATGCTCAATGAAAGAGAAAGAAAAGAGAGGGAAGTGGAGAGAGGGGAGAGGAAGGTACCAGGTTGGCTGCTAAACTTGAAGTTGGAAACTTTTCTTAGGTGAAACTTGTATCTAAGGCTCAGAGCTATGTCTGGGATAAGGCGAGGGAGACCCCCATTCTCAGGCCCTGTGTGTGCAGATAAGCACCCGAGAGCAAGACCTCCTTAAATTTTGTGCCCTACGCAAACCCCTTCCCTCATCCTAGTCCCTTGCATTCCTAACGGGCCAGGCTCACTCACTGATTTGTAAAGTCGGTGGCTGTTTGCTGGGCGTCTGCTGTGTTAGCTCTGTCTCAGGCGCCGGGCATGATACAACTGCGGTTGTGGGTGAGGGAAGCACTGTGCCGCCCTTAGAGGACTCGTGGTCTGGGGCAGAGACAGACAAGCCAACAGTAAATCGATTCACATTTAACTACAAACCATCATGTGGGCTACACAGGAAGGGCGTATGTGGCTCTTAAAATAGGAGCCGATCGATGAAAAACCCTGCCTTCTCCAGAGAGAGCGGAGAATCTAGAACCAGCGCCAGAGAAGAGAATCTAGAACTCAGCCAAAATTCAACAGCTCTTGCTCGGCAAGCCCTTCTCTGGCCTCTGCCTCCCTGGCACTGTGCAGCTGTTCCCGCTGCCCCACCCCCAGAACAATCTGGCAATACCCAGTGACGTTGAACATACGTCCACTTTATGAGGCAGCAGTTCCCAAGACACTGTTAAGGGGACGACTGTGGAAATGTTCACAGTGGCACTGTGTGCGCTGACGTGGTGTGTAAGTCACGCAGGTGTTCACCAGTAGGGGAAGGGTAAGAACAATGCGGTGGCCACATACAAAGGAACTCTATGCATCAGTGGGAATTAACCAGCTAGATGTACGCACGCAAACACAGAGAGACCATAAAACAGAGTGCCGAGGGAAAAAACAGAATGATATTCATAGCATGCTGTCATTTATGAAAGTTAAAAACACACACCCAAAACTGCACTGCATATTTTACAAGGATCTATCTATGTATAGACATAGAGATATACATACACCCCACACATACACACACACACACACACACACACACACACACACACACGTCTACGTGCCCCCTGGGGAGATGAGAATGGGAGTGGAGATTAGAGATAAGGGGGAAGAATAAAATAACATCCAGAATGAAAGAGCTTTGCACAGACGGATGATAATTGAGCACCAAGAACTGAAGAGCACGTCAGCTCCCTCTGCTCCTGTGGTCCGACGCAAAGCAAGGCGATACAGAGCCAACTGGCCTGTAAAAATCCTGGCCCGCATGGGCGTGGCGATTTTATCCCATTTTTTTCAGGGGCTTTAGGAATTGTTCCAATCCGATTTCCCACTTAAGGGTTAAGGAACCCAAGGCCCAGGGAGGGCGTATGAGTTGTCCCAGTTGCGCAGCTTTTTGGTGGCAAAAGAAGATGGTTCTAGAAGGTTCTAGCCTCCGGCTGGCACTGGCCATGTTCCACTCTCTCCTGGTTCCATTTTCCATCTGCTCAACCCGACAGTGCCACAGTGTTTGTTTAAAAGGCGTGGCCATGTTTATCTCAGCACACGGGCGCCCGGTGTGAAGTAATGCCCTGGCGTTAACTGGCCTTTCCTATGTGGAGTTCAAGGTGAAGAACTCATAGGAGGGAGGCTCAGGTACTGCTTTATCTTTGTTGTTTAGTGTTTTTTTCTCTTTCCTGGACAACCGCCTCAAACCTCAGATGAGCTCATTGACTCACCTGGGCAGGCAAGCGCAGAACCTGGACGGGGCTTTAATGAGAATGACTCCCGGGTCGAGGAAATGATGTCATCGTGCTGAGGGCAGGAGGAGCGAGTCGTTAAAGGAGCCATCTTTCCCACAGCCTGTTCAGCATGACACGTCCAGAAGTCCCTGCACAGTGTGGGGATAATGTGTCGGTGTGTTGATGTCAACAGTTTTGAGGGAACCCACAGACCCATAAAACTGCTGGCAAGAAAATTGAACAGGGTATGAATGTGGGTGGCTGGTCAAGGTTTATGACAGGAATTTTCCTGAGAGGGGATATGAACAACAAGTGCCTGAGAGCCTCTCAAAGAAGCACCCTTCAAAATGGGTTTCTATCACTAACGCCCCCAAATCCCACATGGTCCAGTTGTTTTTAATTATTAAAGCACAGTAAACACACATAGGGAAAATTGCACGTAAGGATGAATTGTCACAGGTTGCACATGTCCACGTACTCAGCGCCCTGATCATGACACAGAACATTCCCAGACCACGGAATCCCTCCCTGCCCCTGGCCCTATGTCCCCTGCCCTGTGTCCCTTTCAGGTTGCTCCCAGCCTCCTGCCTTCTGGCAGCACAGATCAGTTCTGCATCCCCGCTGTGAATTCCCCCAGCGTCAGGGTCAGTGGATGTCAGCAGACAAGAAAAGCCGCGCTAGTTTACTGAGCTCCAGATGTTTGGAGTTCTAGCCGCCTTGGAGTGTGAAGCTCTGAGAAATCTCCTCTTGACATGGGTGGGCCGTGCCGCCAGTTCTACCTGTTGCCAGACTGAGGTGGAGTTGAGGGTCTGGAAGATCTCTCAGGGAGGCAATATACAACAAGTAGGCAACCTTTTTCTCTGGGGGGCTGTGTTTCCATTCCAGTTGAATCTACAGCAAAATACCATTCAGAGTTAGCTCCTGGAAAGAATAGGATGTGGTTAAGAACTCAGCTTCTACTCCGTTCCAATAAACCACTTGCCACTCAAGATTAAAGCCCTTTTAAAATGAGCTCCCTTGACCCTACTGTACCTAGTGAGGTAGGCAGGTGATGAGCCATGTTCCCCTCCTGGGGCTGCAGAGACACAAAGAGAACGACGTGGCTTGCTTAGCTCCACGTCCCAGTGAGTTGGCAGAGCCCCGGCCGATCTGCCAGGGGCCGAGGGTGGTGCCCCGCTCGCCCTGCACCATCTGACATCCAAGGGCTTCATGCAACAGGCTGCGGCTCTGTGCTGAGCCCCCGGGCCATGCCTGCAGGGCCCGCAGGCAGCAGACGTGATACAGGTGCCTGGGGTGACTCCTGCACTTTCCCCTACAAGGCCCCAGGGGTGACACGCCTGAAAGATGTGCTGGATTGTTGGAAGCAGCCAAACATTGTGGCCTCACGAGAGAAGCGATTGTCTGGTATGCTCAAATTGCTCTTAGAACTTCTCTTTTGGAAATTCTTTCAGAGCCAGGTGATAAGGCACAGCTCTTTCATCTCGTGGTTGCATCTCATTTGTGATGAAGCCTGTTTTGACGGCCCACCAGTTTGCTCACGTGTGTCCCCATCAGAGAAGAGAGCCCTGGCCAACTGTCACATAGCATACAGGAAATATTCACAGAACAGAATTCCCTAATAATCTGATCTACCATTTATTGAGCACCTCCTATACACCACTTAAATAGCCACCCCAAAAGATGGGCTTGGTTTTTCACATTTTACAGGTGAGAAACTGAGACTCCCCAAGGTAACCCAGTTAGGGAATACACAGTTGAGATTTGAACCAGGTCTGTCTGGCCCCAAAGCCCAAGCTCTCACCCACCAGTGTTCACAGGCCCTCAGATCCCAAGGAAGCAACGCAAAGACCAGTGATGGGAGGGCTCTTTGAGCCCCTTCTAGGAGGGGGAGAGGTGGAGGTGTTGGCTTAGATGTGAGCATGGAGGGTGGATGTGGTGTGAGCCAGCATCCCTAACACTCTTACCAAGAACTGTGCCATTAGAATGAAAGAACACCAGCCCTGAAGGGAACCTGGAGGGCATCGAGCCCACCTTCCTTTGAGGAATGAGGCAACAGATGTTTACAGAAGATGTGTAACCAGCCCAGGTCCACCCAGGATGAGACCAGGCGGTCTCACGAATTCCAGTCCTCTGATCTTTTCCAAATACCTTGTGGCCTCCCCTTTGCCGGCGTCCTGCGGACTATGGGGCACTGGACTGTGGGGCTCTTTCTTTCTTGTCTTGCCTTTCTTGTAGCTGGGGTGGCAGCCGTGATGTGGGCGAAGGACAGGTGGCCACAGGGAAGCAGGGGATGCCGAGGTGGGGGCAGGAAGGGACGTGCTGAGCCCCAGAGCCTCCCTGTGGCTCATGCTTCTGCCAGGCTTTGTTGACCTGGAGGGAGAGCCCAGGCCTTTCCCTGCGTGAACATGGTGCCTGCTGCTGTGTAGAGAGCACCTTCTCCCCTTGCAAGTGTCAGGCAAGCATTACCCTGGAGAGGGACTCCTGGAGTCCTGGGCGGGAGGGATTCCTCTGAAGATTGTGGCCTCCAGGATGAGATCATGGGCTTTGGAAGCAAATGCACTTTATAGATCCAATAAATTAGACACGATCTGGCTACGTATGTACTGTCAGTGTCATGGAACCATGACGGCTTTCTCCACTGGAGGAGGAAGCAGAAATAAAGGCTTAGCTGTGTTCAGTGACCTGCCCAAAGTCACCAAGCAGGTAGCGGCAGCACCAAGGTGAGGACCCACTGTCCTGGGTGATCAGGCTGCTGTGGGGCCTGCTCAATGCCCTGCCTGATGTGCACGGGTCTCTAGAGCCTTCTCCCTCCGCAGGCAGAACCCCAGGAGCCAGCCCGCATCACTCACCCCTGCAGGGGCGCTGTTCCAGCTGAGAAGTCGGCATGTCTGGGCTCCGACCTAGAAGAGCAATAATGGCAAACACACTGTTTCGACACACTTAGTCATTTAACCCTCTCAACTGCTCTAAAGTTACATACAGCAGTGATTCCCAAGCAGAGATGTTCAGCAATTTGCCTGAGGTCCCTCAGCTAATAAGTGGCCGGGTGGGCAGTTCCTAGCTGCTGGTAGAGGGCAGGCACCCAGCCCGTCTATCTCTCAACATCCCCTGGAATGTGTCGGGCGGGCCCTTTGCAAATCAGGGATGTGGGGATCATGCTTGAAATGCCTGGTGGTTGCTTCTCCCTGCTCGCAGTGCCTGAGGGTGTGCCTTAGGGGTGTCCAGGACAGGTGAAGGCAGCAGCCTACAATGGGGCTGTGGCCACAACAAGCCTGAGGGTTTGTGGGGCCTCCGTGAGGTTGCCATTCCTCAATGCAAGGCATAGGTCAGGGGCCTGGGACACTCGACGCTATCTCTATCTTTGCTCTCGTTCGCCCTCCTCTCCCATAAGCCCTTTGCTCCCTCTGTGGGGCCTTCCGCCAGGAGCCCTGGGTGCTGTCACCTTTACCCACGTGGGCCAGGCCCAGGTAGAGGCAGGGACCTGACAGCGAGGGAGGGCCCTGGGGAGTGGGTCTTGATCACGCACTTCCCTAGGTAAGGGAGATCCCTGAATCTTCCCCTCTTTAATTCAATTCCATCAGCCCACACGGCTGAATACCCCCTTTGTGCCGGCCCTCGCTGGGTACTGGAGGGCTCCACAGATGAGAAACACGCCCACCCCACCCAACACACACACGCTGAGGAGGTCCCAGCCCAGCTCCGGAGTCAAGCAAACAGGAGCCATGCCGGATAAGGCAGGTGGGGCCAAGTGTGACGACGCATGTGCCCTGAGAGCTCAAGGGAGGGACAGGTTAATGCCAAGGCGAGGGGTCAGAGGAGAGTTGGTGGAGAGGGTGAAGTTTTGGAGCTGGACTTGCAGGACGGTTGGGATTCTGAGGAGCCATTAGACAGCACAGGCCTGACCACCCCATTCTAGATTCCCTGCAAGACTCAGAGCTTCCCAGAATCGCAAACTTTTCTTAACTCCCACTGAGAATCTGTCATAAAGTGATGGTCCTTGTGCTCCAGAGTCCACCATATGGAGGATCAAGAGGAGTAAACAGATGCTGTCCAAGGCGACAGTGGGCTCTAGGCCCAGGAGCCGCTCAAGAAGTGCTTTCTGGTGTGCCGCTGCTGATGGTGGCCCTGAGGCTTCTTCCCATGACATATTAAAGTGCAGCTGGCCCTCCCAGGAGGTGATCGATCCCTGCAAGGGAAAACATGCCTTCAGGGGCTACTTGACCAACTCAGCAACTGAGTCTGGGGCAGTCATTTCACAGGTTTGAAGTGGTCCGGTGGAAGGGACTCAGAGGCCTCCAGCCCAGCAAGCTGAATGTGCAGCTTCTGTGCAAGCTCATCCTGTCCCTGAGGATTTATCTCCATTTTGTTCCAGAACAACACAGAATAAGATGAATTCCACCACCACGTTCTCATTATCCTTTTCCAGTTTAAATGGTCTTGGTGGCCCCAGCTGCTCATGCCCAAGCATGGGGCCCAGACCCTTGGCTGTCCCAGTCACTCTTCTCTGTCTTGCTTCAGCTCGTCAAGGTTCCTGCTGAAAGGTAGGGCCCAGGGCCCAAGACAGTGTGCAGTTGGGGACTGACCCACCGGCCTCACTCCAGTACTGTTGCTCCACGAATGTGGCCAATGATGGTGCTTTTGGAAGCCACATGAAACCATCGGGTCACGGGTTCCCCCCTCACCTCTTCTAGAAGGAATTTCTCCACTGGCAAGTGGGAATGACATTTCACCTCCTGCTCGGTGGCTGGGATGGTGAGAGTGTGGTGAGTAACTGTCTGCAAAGCCATGCACTTCTTGGGAGACAAGCTCTAGCCAGAGATCAACCCACTATGAGCCGGTTGAGAAAAGCAGGGGCTTGAGAAAGGGCTGAGAACAATTAGGCACCTTATCCAGCTGCTTATCTTGTGACTCTCACTTCTATTGTACTGGAGTCCACCATGAACTTGGGAGTAGGAGGCCCTGACAGGGAGGGGAGGCTGTTCTGCTGCCTCCGGTCTCTCAGCAGTGGTGAAGAAGCCTGCCCTGCAGGCAGCCCACCTCTTCCCTCTCCTCCCTGGGGATGAATCAGCTGGTGGGAACTGCTGGTACCCTGGGAAAGAAGGAAACAACAGCTGACTGGCGAAGCCATAGTGAATGGAGGCACTGTTCTTTCTGCCAGGGCAACTTCCAAAGCTGAACCATCATTTTCATCCAAATGTAGCTCAAACCCTTTTTCTGCATTTGCCCAAACTGGCAAAATGGTTGTTCCTGCGAGTAGCAAGGCTGTCCGGACTCTTTCAGCAGCATTCTTAGACTGATGGGGAGCCATTTCCAACGCGGAAGTGGTGAAGAGGTAAATTATTCTATGCTGACAGCTTTGGAAAGAAGCAGGCTCAGTCTTCCTTCCAGGGAGGGCTTCCGCATCCTAAAATGGGTGGCGGGGGGGCTGTCTTCCCGTGTCCCTTCTTGCCTGTGAGCCTCCCAGGCTGCACTGAGTCAGCACCCTGGAGAGCTGCGCCCCACCCCCTTCCTAAGCGGTGAGGTCAGCACAGATGCTGGCCTGCTGGCCCCAGAACACAGCAAGAGGGAAGGAGCTGCAGCCACCAGCCAAAGCCCCCAAGAACGGAGTTGAAGTGATCCTCGTGGAACAGGATTCCAAAGAGCAGATTCCTTGACAAAATCTTACTGTGGTCACCCAGACTTGGGGGTGGGGGGCTGGCATTGTTCAACACTTATTAGCAAATTGCTTCACACACACTAAATTATACTCTTTCTAAAGGGCAGCCATTGCAAGATTCGAGTGAAGTGTCACTTCGATGTTCCTCTGGAGCCGCTGTTATGGAAGCTGTCATACTGCACTCTGAGAGTGCAGACTCGCAGGAGTGGGCAAGAGCATGACTTGGGGGCCTTTTGCTTTAAGGTCCAAGTTAGGCCAACTCCTCAGGCGCCTATGAGGCAGCTCTCCTCCTTGTCGGGTGCTGAGCTCAGAGTAAATGCCTCTCCATCACCTGCTCAGGGCGAGACACACCTACATTGACCCAGTATTGGCTCCAAGAGGGACCTAGCCCTGAGAACAGCTCATTAGCTAGCATCTGACTCCTGGAATTCTTACCAGTCAGCCTTCTGGCCTCTCTCCATCCCACTGGTTCTCAATAGCAGGATGAAAAATGAATCACTGGGAAGTTGTTTAAAGTGCAAATTTTAGGGCCCATTGGAAAGATTCTGCCTTGGTAAGTCTGGGGTGGGACCGGGAAGCGCCAGCCCCAGGTGATCCCGCTACATACAGGAGCACTCCACGCTGTGGGTGCTGCTGGGTGCTCCAAGTCGGGAGGCACTGAGGAGAGCTCACTACCGGCAGTGAAAATCCCAGCTCTCACAGAGGTGGCCCGCTTGCCCAGCCACCGGCTAGCCTCGGTCCATGGGGCCATGACCCTGGCCACACAGCTGTCTTCTCCACAACCTCTACTGTCTTCTCGTTCATTGTCTAGGAGGGTAGGGGCTGAACCCAGCCTTCCTCCTGGAAAATTGAAAGCTGAAGGTGTGTACACTTTTATTGGGCCAGTAAGAAGAACATACAAAAGGTAGTCGCAGATACAGAAATGGCTCATATTTCCTGGAGTTGGCCCAGGAGCTGGGGAACCCCTGTGTCTGCCTCTGCATGCAGCCTGAGGGACTGACCTTGAGACTGAAGAGGTCTTTCTTACCCAGCAATGGAGAGTGACCATTAGTTCACTGGCTACCAGTGCCCTATAAATTGGCAGTGTCTTAGCCTTGACTTGATGCCATGAGCTAAGAGAGAAAAGTTCCTGGCATCCTGCCCTTTTCCCCCAGAAGCATTGCTATAAGTAAGTTCTCTTTTGCAGACATATCAGTGCCACGGTCCTTCTGTGCATGGCTTTTAATCCATTCAGGCTGCTGTAACAGAATGCCAGACGTAGGGGCTTACAAACATCAGACATTTGCTTCTCACAGCCTGGAGCCTGGGAAGTTTAAGATCAGGGCACTGACAGATTCGTTGCCTGGGAAAGTGCATTCTGAATTCCTCAGGTCTAATTGCAAGCAAACTTGGGGAGCATCTGCTTGCGAGTTCGGGATTGCCTGTATGTCTTAGCCCTTGACTGCCCTTGAATGAGTCCAAGAGCCTGGCATGAATCTACCAATGGGGACTTCAAGCAGGCAGCTTCAGTGAGAGACTCAGGCGCATCCACTCCACAGGGGAACAGTCAGGGATGCCAGGCTCTGGGTGGGCCCTTGGCAAAGGGGCCATGAATGAGCAGACTGTGAGTGCTGCCTGGGGCCATGTCCCCTCTTGCAGTGGAGTCCAATTGTCCTACCTACCAACCAGGAAGCCAAAAGCCCCATCGGGGCCCCTTTTGAGCAGAGCTGTGGCCCAGAAGACAGAAAAAGCATTTTTTTCAACTACAAGAATGTTACTCTTACCTTAACTTAGGTGACCCAGTGAGCCATAGGACACTTTAACCGGATGATATTAGTGTATGAAAAAGCCCCCAGGGAGAGGTTCCTCTAGGCTATGTTTTCAACCCTGCTACAGACTCAGACTGAGCTGCGCATTGTTGCCCCATAGGTGCTGAATGGGGTGATTCTGCAGATCCATTGCACCTCATTTTGTTTGGTTTGTGCTCATAACCCAAATAATTTTAAGAAGCACTTACTGAGTGACTAGATGCAATTTTCCTTATTCAAATTTGGTTTATATATTTGATGCTTCTATATGTTTGGGGACACATACAAAAGAAAAAGCCTCTTCTATTTTTTCGGCAGGGTTGGAGCGTGAAGCAAAAGTATAGTGAAGAACTAAGAACAAAGTTTAAGTTTCGTTGGAAAATTCTGTGAAATTGCAAAAATCATCACTGCCAAATGGGAGGAGGTAGAAGGATACTGCACTCTTAGAGGCAGAAGTTCATGAGTTTGTACACCTGATGAATTAATAGCTCTACCAGAGCATTACAGGGCCTCTCACCACGCCACCTAAATATGCAGAATCTTGAATGAACAATTAGGAAATGGCAGCCCCTTTGATTCAGTGAGTATCTTTGGGACGAGGACTGAACACAGGTTCCTTGTGAAAGCCATAAAATAAAAGGGTAAAAAGAAAATTACTTGAGACCCACAAGGAAAATGAAAGCATTTGAGGGGGGGTTATGCTAATAACCCCTTGTCTGGTGTCCCAAATTGTTTATAACACAGGCACGCAGGCAAAACCAGGTTTTAAATGTCCAGGGTATAAGCAGCAGCTCACAAGAACATCAGTGACTCTCATGTTAACGTCTGGCCCAGGGATACCCCTCTAACCCACTTCACATAGAATAGGAGGGTAGCTAGGACCGAAACGTTATATAAAACCCTAGATATAAGGTGCATCTGACACATAATCCCCCTTTCTTTTCAAACATGCGCCAACACTGCATTTCAAATAATTCGACACCTCCCTCCCTCTCTGCTCGTTCCTGAGCCAGTGACGGAGGTGAGCTGCGATTTCCTAATGGTGTCCTGAGCCAACACACAGGACTCACAGGAGCAGATCCAGACTTGCAGGGCCCACGGAGATTACACAACGCCCGGCCCAACATGGAATGATGCGAGCCGAACACTCCATCAACGGCCTGTGTGTCGGACGCGTGCTTGCATCCCCACGGGTCTGGGGCAAGGCCACTCCCTGAGCCCTCAATTATGAGCAGGTTCCATGCTACCAAGATGACAAACAGCCAGCAGCCTCATTTTGGCTCTCAAGGACAAGACTGCTGTGTCCCAACACTCCTTCACTTCCTGTATCCCAGCTTCTCTCTGGACAGGAAATTAAATACTGTCCCAGCAGAACCACACAGACACATCCATAGAAGAAGCCGATGTAAAATGCAACTCCCTTAAACAGGAACTTTATTAAACTACATGTTACATAAAAGAACATATAAATGGGCCTTTAAATACATTCATTTCATCTTTAACAAATTTACATAGAAACTTATTTACATTTCTCCATTGTATACTTAAATTATTTTTCCAAGCTTACTACCAATAAAAGGTAATAGAATGATCACCTGCTCACACAGATGCATACGGAAATTGTCCACAGGGCTAAATAAAGCACCACTACCCAGGAAACTCAGCTTATTCACTTTTAGAGCAATGACTCATTCCGAAGGTGCTTTCTTCTGAACTGTCCTTGAAGTGAGGCCTTTGCTTTAGAGATGCCCAAGGTTGGTTCTGAGAAACTAATCCAGGACAGAGACAGGTCCATCCTGGGTTGTTTACATGCCTTGGACTCTTGGAGTTGGACTCTTTGGAGACCATTGTGCCCCATGTCTGTGGACTGGGAAACAGAGGTTTAGGGAGAGGAAGTGACTTGCCAAAGTCACATGGCATCAGTGATAGGGCAGGGACTGGGACCCAGTACCCAAGGTCCCTCCAAGGGGTCCCAACCTCTTCAGTATCCACGATCCACTAATGCATGACCTCTTTCATCCATTTCCTACCCACCCGTGTTTTGAATTTGTCTACCTGGCTAAGTAGATGATGTCTTCAGATGGTGAAAAGCAGCTCAGGATTCCTACAGGCATCTTAGGGGAGCCCTGGAATTCCTACTTCAGGGCTGGTTTTACAAGAGGTTTTGTGGTCAGGCGCCTTACTTCTTCAATCATAACGTTTACCTTTAAAGCTTGGCTGACTTACAGAAGCTCAGAGTTTCCAATTAATTTGGATAAAAGACAACGTTCTACAGGACGGACGGAGGCTGTGCCGTCGGACTCACCACAAATGCATCGTGTTTGCCTAAATCCATCCACCTACCAATGTTGGATTTAATGAGGTTTCACTAATAAGTGGCCCAAAGTGGAGAAAAGCAGGGAGGGGGGCAAGTTTTAAAAAACAAAAAACTTCCAAGAACTCCCCCAGTTCCCAATTAACTTCAGAGAGAAGTAGTGAAATGGGATTGGGTAGAAAAAGTACATGTTTTCAACCCTTTCTTTTGAATAGACCCTGATTTTCCCCCCCGGTTTTTCCTGATGATATACATTCTTCTGAAAGCAATTTTTTGGGGGTCTGTTTTAAAAAAACTTGATTTGGTTTTTATCAGGATTTAAAAACCACTGTGATAAGAGATGTCATGGATAAAAAGATGAGGGGGGTGGGGGGCCACATTTCAAAAGAAGGAAGGGCTGGGAGCAGGCAGAGAGAGAAGAAAGGGAGACGACAGACTGGGAGACAAAAGGGTTATTCTTCCCTGTAACCAGAGCGAACACAGGTCATAGCAGCCTTCACTCAGCTTTATAACAGACACACAAATGGAGAAACACAGAAGGGGAAAGACGTGCTCAGCCGAACAGCCCTGACGCCTTTCCACTAAAATGTGGCACTTTTACATTGCGGAGAATCCAGTGTTCTACCAGAGGCTGCCGCCCACCTGCGGGGGAGGCTTGCCCTGCAGCCACCCTGAATACACAGGGGCATCTGCTTTCTGTCCACCGGAGCCCAACTTTCCCTCCTGTTCACACTCAAACCCTCACCCAGAGTCACGTAAGGAGAAATGGGCAGGCCGGAAAGTCTTCAAGGAGATGGAGCCAATCACAGGATACCCAAGGGCTTTGGGAGAAGTCCAGTCGCCAGCAATGGACCGGGTGTGGGCAGGTGGAACCCTGAGGCCAGGGAACACAGGATGATAAAAATATCTTCATATTAAGGATATATATTTTTTTCCTGGGAGGCATTTCTTTCACTCTGCAAAAGGAACCAACTAAAACAACATTTAATTTTTATAATATTAAAAAATAAGTCTTTAATATATAAAAACTGGCCAGAAAAAAAATTCTTTGACTTGTTACATAAGAATGTCACCTTATACGTGAGAGTCTTTGTTTTGGGGGCAGGAGTTGGGGTCAGGGCCAGGCTGTGTGAGAGGGCTGCCGGCCCCGCCCGCTCAGGCCAGGATTTACAGTAGGAGTCGGCACGGCAGGCTGCAGTCCCCAGGCCTCCCACACTGTACCTTCAGTGACCTGATCGTTAGCGGATGGCACCATGGGTTGCTTTATGTATAGCAAAGACATTCAGTGATGCCTCTTTCCGGGTCCTCAACCTAGAAGTCAGTCCTTTCCATCTGAATCCCAGCAGATGAGAGAGGAGGACAGGCACCCATCACTTTCGTAAGGGACTGAGGATTTTCCCCAGTGCGGTCCGATTGGAGTCCTTCAGTCTGAGGGAGGCCCTTTCCCCAGCTCCTCTGCCCTTCAGAGGGGCCTCCGTGCGGGCACTGGGGCCCGCAGCAGGCTCTGGGCACTTCCTGGGAGCCCGGGCGCTGCTGGCCCGCTTCAGGGTACCGCTGTCCTTGGGGACGGCATCCTCAGGTCCACCCTTCACCCTCAGCTGCCGCTGCGAGACTGTCCGTGTGATGCCGGGGGCTCTGGCAGCAGGAGAGGCATCCGTTCTCATGGACCGGGATGACGAGGCCACGGTGTTGCGGGCGAAGCTCGGGACCGCGGGTGGGACCCGGGGGACGCTGGGGGCCGGCGAGGTCTTGGGCTCTTCTTCGGGACTCTCAGGGCCCTGGGAGTTGGAGCGACAGATCTTATTTTCCTCGGGCTTCTGTCTGGGGACGTTCCTGAGGGGCTTGGCGCTGGGCTTCTTGAGAGAGCCCCTGCGCTGCAGCGGGGGTTCCCTCCCCAGCCGGACGCCGCCGGCTCCCCGGGAGGGCCGCTGCTCCTCGGCCGCCGCCCCGGCCCCCGCGGAGGGCCTCCGGGGCGACGTGTCCGCGGTCCCCCTCACGGAGCTCCGGCGCGACCACGGCGTGTCTGTGCTGTTGGGGGGGTCCCGGGGGAGCGCTCGGGCCTGCGCGTCCGGCCGCTTGCAGCCGCCCGCGCCGCGGCTGGCCCGGGAGATGGGCACGACCTTGCGCATGCTCTCGCTCTCCGACGCCGTCAGCGTGCGCACCGGCCGCGCCGCCGGGCCCGGGCCCCGCCGCACGCTTGGCTTGGGGGCCCCCGGAGGCGCCTCTTTGAGGGAGTTTCTCTTTGGTGCTGTAACATCCTTGCCTTTGGCGAGTCTGTCCCTGGGAAGGCCACCCTTGCAGCTGGGCTCACTCTTCACCGGGGCGGGGGCAGGAGCCTCCGCAGCGGGGATGGATTCAGGGTTAGAGGAGACCTGGCTGCCCCCCGTCGTGTCCCCAACCCCAGAGGACACGGAGCCATCCCCTTCGCCCCCTTGCTCCTGCTCTCCCGCTCCAGGTCTGGAGTCGGTTCCCTCCGAGCAGTCCAGGGTCAGCGAGCAGTCGGTGGCGTCGGAGATGTAGCACGGAGGCCCAGGATCTTTGTTCTCAGGGTCGCTGCTACCCGCAGACACCAGGGCTGTGTCGCTGGGCTCCGCAGGGGCAGCCCGGTCAGCCCCCAGGGTTAGGCTGAGAGCCCCCTGGGCACCGCTGTCCCCCGGCGTCAGGCTGCCGGTGCCGGCACTGAGTGACTGCGGGCACCCATCCCCCGGAGACACCAGCTCCGCAGGGCTCGAGTCATTCAGGGTGGGCCGGGACGTCTCCTCCAGGATCTTGGGCCCCTGGAGATTGAACTGGGCCAGCCCTGTCACCAGCTCATGCTCCTTAATCCCCAGAGCCAGTGGCGAGAGCGGAGGGGACCGGGTGGGACCCAAGCCCACAGGCTCGCTGTTCCTCTTTCGCAGGACGCTGTTCCCCCCGCGCCGGGCCCGGGGGAAGGCCTCGGCAGCCTCCTCACGCCCTGCGGCCGCAAGCGGCTTCCGCCAAGCAGAGGGCGTCTGGGGGGCTTTCTCCTGGCTCTCCGAGGCCTGAGGTTTGTGAGCAAAGTTGGAATTGTGGTCCTTTGGCTCAGCAGACTCCATCCAGGCCACCGTGGGCCGGGCCTGCCGGGGGCTGCTCCGGGGCAGGCTGTTGCACTTGCTGGGCTCCTCGGGGCTGCGGGTGGAGCTCTCCAAGAAGGTCAGCAGTTCCCGGTCGGCAGAGACGCCCAGGGAGAGGCGGGAGCGGCGGGTGTTGGGGGGCCGGTAGGAGGGGCTGATGGGCCTCGGGTGCAGGAAAGCGGGCAGGTCTTCTGCACCTTTCTTGGTCAGCAGCAACACATCATTCTCACTGCTGCTCCTGCCAAAGCCCCCAAGCTCCCCGGCCGCCCAGGAGCGCCGCTTCTGCTCCAGCTCCTTCATCCGCTGCAGCTGCCTCAGCTCCTGTACCTCACGGTCGTGGTTGTCCTGAACGAGAGGTGGAGAGAGGCCGCAAGATGCATGAGACACGTGGGACACACATGCAAGTCCTCAGCCACCTACCCTAAGACCCAATGAGAGAGACATGTACAGAGGGGAGCTCTGGGTCATGCCCTACACTGAGAAAGAGATTGTGTGTGTGTGTGTGTGTGTGTGTGTGGAGGGAGGGGGAGGCTCTCTAAAGCTGGAGGGGATCTGACCACAGGGACACACTAGGCCTGGCCCCAACAATCTGTCCACCGTTCACATCTGATCCTTGGGCCCAACTTCCAGCTTCCCAGCCAAGGCATTGTCCCCTCAGCATGGGCTGTGATTCCACATATGCATGCGATCTCAACTCCAAGGAAAGTCAGCTTGGTTTCTAAGTAGTCCAAGATAGGATTTCTAGCAAAGTGCTAATTATAGGCAATGGCAGAGAGAAAAATACTATGAGTGTTTGAAGAGTTAGCCTCAAATTGTACTTCTGTGTTACACGGATCTATGTGCACACACACATTCAAGTGCAGCACATTCTACTTAACAGTGATTTGGATGCATAACGTGTACTCAAGATATTAGGAGATGCCTTTCAACTCTGTTCTCTGACTGCTCCTTGGTTACGAAAAAAAAACCAAAAAGCAAAAAACCCCACCACAAATACCATGGTGGCTCTGCTCCTTATGCCCCAACCCGTTCCCACAATCAGAGAAGAGAAGCAGGTCTGCTTTACTAATCCTTCAACGCTCCCAGCCCTTCCCAACGAAACTGCACCAGAACAAATGCACATACCAAATCACACTTTACTGCCTGGCTGTGTGCTTTAAATATACGTGTCATGTAAACATGTGGATCTCACAACCCAAATCTGTTATCGTTAGCAGTTTTTACTTGAAAATCAATTTCCTCCAATGGTGGACTTTCCCTTCCAAGTTTCTGTGAGGCTCTGGCTGGGGACTCTTGGCTCCTCCTGCAGCTCTGGCCTCAGCCTCTCCCATCGTCCCCAGGTCTCTCAGGCTTTCTCCTTTCAAGGCTGCCTGTGGTGGGGGTGGGGCTGGTTCCTGGCACTAAGGACAGCTGGGCTGAGAGCATCACACAGGTGGCCTCACGGGCCTGCAGAATTCCAACTGGGAGTGAGGGCCTCTGAAGGAGCCAACTTGGCCTCTACACCCACCACTGCCTCCCACAGCTGAGCTCACTGCTTGGCCAGAGGAGCGTAAACGTGGCCACAGGCTGAGCCTCCTTCTCTCCGATGGACAGAGAAAGGAGGGGTTGAGAATGCAAAGCAATTCTGAGCCTGAGAGAAAGTCCCTCAAAGAATTTCAGCCATAGACAAATCTGCAGGGGAAGAGATGACTCACAAGTATTGGGTTCCTCATCACCACCTGAAATGAAGGGATTCAAGTTGTTGTTTTGTTTTTAATTGGCAGATTAAAGTTTTATTTGCAAAGTCAAGCAAACCCAGAGAATTTTCTGGCTTCTAAATTAAACCCAGAGATTATTGGAATTGGTGGTTGAAGGGCTCAATATAGCAGCAGGCTTCAAAAATATTTGAGAATTTCGAAGGCTGCTCTGAGAGGGGGCAACACAATTCCCACGGTGCTAATCCCACAGGTGGAAGGGAGGGCCTTCCCATCAGCAACAGAAGTCCCCCTGAAAGAGGACATTCTCTTCTGGGGAAGGGGTGAGAAAGACATTCAGAATCTTCAGGAAACTTTTAAATATTACTGCCATCATAGAGCAACTTTACTAACAAAATGCTTTTAGGGCATTAATGAGTGTGTTGGTATGAGCAGCAAAGCAGCAGAGGCGGCCAAATGCCAGGCTCCTGATGATATGGAAGCCTCAGGGCTGGGATGGCAGAGCTACTTCCCTGCAATCCCAACCGAGAGCCTGGCAATACCGCCTGGGCCAGACGTTCTCGAAACCAGGGAGACACTGAACTGTCTTTCTGCCATAGCAGAGGACTGGGTCAAGAAGAAGAAGAATTAAAATCCCAACAACTCGGAAAACCCAGACATGCTACCAGCCATACCTTAACTGCTTTGTTGAATTTGGTACAGAAGTCCCTAAATATCTGAAAGCATTCGTCCAGTTTCATGGTTTCTTTGTCTTCACAGAAAAAATCTATAAGGGTGTGGGCCTCATCCTGGAGCTCTCGTTTCCAGCGGTCTAGTTCTGTCAGCTTTTCTGTGGCAAACTGCGGAAAAACAAATGAGCACACACTGAAGTAAACGTGGTCAGCTGGTGAGGCACTCAGCACTGCGTCTGGTGCCCAGGGAAGGAAGACATGCTCCTGGGGTTCGATTTCAGGTCTTGGGAAAGTCAGGTCTTGGGAAAGGCAAGGCTATTGCAAGGCCAAAAGGAAAATAATTCGACCCAAGCTAAACCTTGGGGAAAGCAAAGCGAACTCCTGTGTAAGACCTAGAAGCAACAAGATAGATTTAAGAGCTTTAACCTGTAGAATGCCACTAACAAAACTTTCACCTTTAATGTCTGGAAGGTTCGCCTTTAATGTTTGCTGGAAAAAATGACACAGGTATGCAGTGGGTTTTTATCAAGAAAGATCATTTTGCATTTGCTTTTCCTTCTCTTAAAACTGAGTCTTAATCTGGCCAAGAGTCGACTTTAGGGTCCCTGAAGTTACTTGTATTGAAAAGTTATCAGTTTTGCCCTGGGGAGAGGCAGTTTAAATTTAATCCCAAATGAGCTCTATCAGGATCCATGTTACCCCTACCCAAGGACCAAAGCCCTTATGCCTAAACCAGGGGTGCTCATCCACGTCAGGTGGAAAGCTTTCACAGTCTATGCTTGCGCCCCACTCACACAATTTAATAGGTTTCGGGTGGATCCAGCACTAACATTCTACTAAAACTCCCCAGGAGATTCTGATGGGTTCCTTTGGTTAGGAATTAGTCTTATACATATCCACTCTCTTTACTTCTTTATTTTCTCCTAATTCTTCTGGGACAAATAAGTCTCTGAGGCCCCTATAAATTCTGGTAGTGCCTCCACAAAGTGGTGGGAATGAAAGAAGCTTCCTTTCCTCCAGCGAGTCCCCAAGGCTTTTAGGATGGGATCTGCCATGTCCAAGGGTCACAGGCGCACTTCCCTGCCGGCAGTTCAGTGACAGTGTGTTGACTGTGTTGACGGTAAAGAGGAAGCAGCATGGAGAGGGAGAGGAAGGACCTCAGCAGACCCTCCACGGGAGACCGAATATCTGGAATCACACTGAAGCGTTACGCTGCTTTCTTGTTTACTCGGGAATAGTGCTTATATGAAGAAGGAATGTATGAAATATGTTACTTGATGAAATCACATGTATCGCGTTTTAAAAAAAAGGCTCATATTTGAAAAAACTTCTTTTTTCGTGAAATGGGGATGAGCCTAGGAAATGGTAAAGCCGTAAGTTGCCCACCTTCAAGAGTGGGATTGCTGTTTGGAAGTGCTTGGAGAGCTACACAACCTACAGAGAATTCTGTTAAGACACCACCTCCTACCCACTCCAACCCACATTCCCCCTTAAAAGCCCTTTTTTTAAACCAAACACATTCAAGAGGTAGTCGGAAACCAAAACTATTTAAGAAACCAAATACCAGGGAAAGTAACCATCTGAGTCAGTAGCCCAAGGCAGCGTGTGCATTCATGATGTATTTTTCTTTACGGAGAGAATGGTATTAATGAAAGGATAAATCTTTGCCTGTCATTCTTTCACAGGGGGAAGATGGAGTCCAGCCAAGAACAGCTCTACGGCAGAAAAACAGGCCTCTTGAAAAAATCTGCACGGGAGCTTAGCTCCACCTCGTATGTCCCCTCTCTAGATCCTGTGGGGACTGACAGAATACCAGGAAGGAAAACTTAAACCACTGAAGTCACCCTTTGGACAGTGAAACATTCAGAATATGGATCTGAAAAGTAACCATGCTCTGGGTTATTTGCCACGAGTTCTACATGATTAGGGCCACAAATAAAAAAGTCCAAAGCTACACTGGCAAAGTAAGAATGACAACAGGTTTGCAGTTGTGATATCAAATTCAACTTGACATCTCTAACTTGCCTGCTACAAATCAAAGTTCTGAACCAGTTCACTCAGTATTTCTTGCCTAAGGGTCAAAATACTGAAATAAAAATTTGCAAAAATGTGTTCCTGTTTTCTTTCTGCTCACAAACCTTGACTGATGCTCCACTGCTCGTGGTGTAAAGTCCAGTGTTCAGAGTGGCATTCAGAGACCCGCATGGCCTGCCCTAGCCTACCTTGAAAAATGTTCTCTCACCTATTCAAAATGAAGTTGAATTTAGGAAAGGAAAGTACACAACTGTATGGAATATTTTATTTACCGAGAGAAAAATGACTAAAATGACTAACAGAAGAGTTTAAAGAATTAAAACAAGGTTGCTTGCCTTTGAAGAGTATTCTAAAGGTGAGGATGATCCTTTTGTATTAATATTTAGTATTAGATACTAATATTTAATGTAAGAACTTGGGGGAATGAAACATCCAGAATTTTAATCTGGATGTGTGAGGGTCCTTATTCTTGAATTTCTGAATGTGTTTTATGCATCTGACTGTGCTTAGTGTTTAGTGTTTTTGTGGTAGTGGTGGTGGTAGTGTTTGCTTTGTTTTTGTACTTTGAGAAAAATGTGTGTACTTTAACAGGAAAATTAGAGTTTGGTTATACTTAAAAGAAAATACAGAGCACGTGATTAATAATAAAAATAAACTCGCAGCACAGCCAAACAAAATCAAATGTCTGCCGACATGAGCTGAAGCTTATAATATTTTGAAGTAGCTGAATTAATGAGTGAAGACTTCAGCTGGCACAATATTGGGAGCACGCTGTTCCTCCCCAGTGCCAAGGGCAGCCCTGCCACACAGATTCTGCCTTGCAGGTCTCAAAGCACTAACAACACTTCAGGTAGCACACCATTGCACTGAAGACAGAGACCATGAGACAGTGCCATTTTTTTTTTAAATAAGGAAGATAAAAGAAGTATGTCAGACTATGTGATTAGTGAGTCACAATGAGCTGTCACAAACATGTCCACTCTGCTTTTTCTTGTTGATGTTATTCGGCATAGCTCCTGACACACCCTGTGGACCTGATGTATTCCGGGTGTTGATAGGCACAGCTATCGTGTGTTCCGTTCTCATTATAAAACATGCCAAAATGCAGTGCGTTTCTTCAATATAAATAAGTGAAGCAATGACAGCTCAAGTTCTAAGGTATCTTGATGACTTCTGTGGAATCTGACTGCATCAGTAAAGTACAATAATGCAAATTGAGCCATGATAAACAGAAGCCCAGTCCCTAAACAAATACCTTACATTTTGCTAATACTCAATTTCTCTGCAAAGAATGGGCACTGAAATACAAAGTTCCTTTTACTAACTCAGGGGAAAAAATATGAATGGGAATCTGATGCTTCCACAAATACTCCCATGCAAATTTAATGGGCCTCAGTGGTGCTGTTGGAAGATGTGATTAGAGGAGCTGGCTTGAACCTGAAGGAAATCCTACGAACCTGAAGGAAATCTTCCATCTGCTGACAAAGTTCGCCATCCCGCTGGATGTTTTCCTTCAGCGATCTCGTCCTGACAAACAGCGAGTGCAGCTCTGCTTCCATGTTATCCAGAGATAATCTAAAAGAAGAAAGGGGAGAGTGGGCAGTTGGTCGTGCGAGCCAACTGTGGGTATCTCTTCCCAACAAGGAAGCCCTGTGTCACGTGGGTACATCAAACAAGACCAACTACTCGTCAACCTTGGAAACAGAAGGGAGAGCTACTGCAATTACATTCACCTACCCCTATATTTAGATCTTGTGTGTTTCCTCCTGCTTTTTAAAGAGGCGATTCCTTCCTAAAGGCATACACTGGTTCACAGAGAGCAGGCTGTAACTTCGCTCTTGCAGGTGAGATAGCCCAAACTATGGGACTTAACAGAGTTTCTCATAAAATAGGTCTGAAGAGCTTTACATAATAAGTTTTAAAAACTAAAAGCCATCAGGACTCTGGGAGACATATGCTTTCCTCTGGCCACTAAACACATTAAGCTCTCATGAGAAGCAAGGCAATGTATGTTGATAATCCTGATTCTAAGCGTACCATGGAGATAGTAAACTGACTTCATATTGTTCGCCACAGATACCCAGAGCAAGTGCTCTATATTCTACGGAGAACTAAAACACAGCTAACAGTTCTGCAACTTAATGGTTCGGTCAATTGCAATGCTTTTGTTATATACATCGAATTGAGATTAACAGAATATGAATGATGGTTTTGTCACCTGGTAAAGTGAGCAGGTGAAACCTAAAATCCAGGTGAAATTCATAAATTAGCTTGCACTCATGCTTCCATTATTGATTATAATGTTTCTTTATGCAATAAAGTTTTCCAACTTCATTGGTCATTGGTGCCCATCTGAGATCTGTTTGTACTTCACAAGTGTATTAGCCTTCCATTTCAAACAAACCAACCAACCTACCTTACTGAATAGGGTTTTTCTAAGCTAAACTTCCAATCTAACTCTGACCAGAAATGCCAGTTCAAAAACGTAATGGTAATTTCTCTCTATATATCTCTTAGTATCATTTCTATACTAGTCAGAGTAAAAGTATTCCCACACAAATTTCCTTTAGTAATTCAAAAACGAAGCAGTTCATATCTTATGAGATGCCCATTCTGGTGATCTGTAAACATGAATTATGAACTGTTTACACCTTTGAACTGATAATCCCACTTTGGAAAAGATGTGTGATCTCTGGTTAGATGTTCATAGCGTCAATAACACTGAGCTACCAGCCAATGACAGGGCTATGAGCTATAGTTCGTTTGTTCATATGCCTATGGTTCATAGCTGGATATAGCCACAGAACAAATAAATATATGATATGAACTGGGTGGATACATGAAGTAGTATGCTAAGCCAGCTCGTGCGAGCCAACTGTGGGTATCTCTTCCCAACTCTGCATTCGGTAACGCTGTGTTGGCAGCTTGCAATCAGCCATGGCAGCAGTATTTAGGGCACGGAAATCAGCAAATGCTACAAATCAGGACCTTTTTTTCTCAAAGAGCTGATTACTGATCATTTACTACA
Source organism: Propithecus coquereli (assembly GCF_000956105.1). Classification (NCBI taxonomy): domain Eukaryota; kingdom Metazoa; phylum Chordata; class Mammalia; order Primates; family Indriidae; genus Propithecus; species Propithecus coquereli. The sequence goes on along the minus strand of NW_012147819.1, from coordinate 993,670 downwards.
GGATGCATGGATATGTACTGTAAATTTAAAAACATAGAACTCAAAAAGCACATACCCACTGATTATAGCTACATTAAAATACACATCTACATTAGGATCAGAAGCAAATTAGAGTGATGTAAACAGAGCTTTATGTTTGGTAGATAATTTCTCTACAAGGTCGAGTGACTAATTTAAAATAAAATCCTTTCACAGCTCTTGGTATGGTTCCAACCGCTTCTAATGCAATAGAAAATAAATGTACCATGTCAGAGTCTACAAGGAAACAGTAATGGATGGCCCTGAAAGTTTGATTGATATATATTAACTCCCAAGGTAATAGGCTATGTTACTTAAACTGTATCTTTTGGGTGTGGAGGGATTTGAAGTTCTTAATCCATATTTTTTTTACACTGATGATATCCATTAGAATAGACTGAAATAGTTTTTTACTTTAGTTTAAAAACCCCAAATTCCAAAGGTGCTCACACACATCTCTTAAGCAGATAAAAAAGAAAGCTGAATGCTGAAATAGAAAAAAAAAAAAAAAAAAAAAAGAAAGCTGAAAGTTCAACAAGACGAAACCTTTTCAAGTTCAAACTGAAATCCGAAAGTTGTAATTATTCATCAGTTTTCATAAGAAGGTAGTTTAAAAAAACCTTGAATTCTCACAATTCACTGCCAGTCTTCCTTGCTTACCTAGCAGCCTCCTGAACATGATGTAGTTTTTCTGAAAAGTTTAGAAGAATGGCATCTTTTTTTTGGGCTTCCTGGAACAAAGACAGAATTTTCTCTCACTGTACGTATAAAATTGGAAGGAAATAATTTTCTTAGGGCTTAAAGGAAACTTAAAATCACTGCTCCTGTTTTTAAACTTGACACATTCAAAGCAATTCATTGAGACATGAACTCTGATATTCTTAGTACGATTTATCAGAACTCCTCTACTCTCAAGATACATTTAACTTCCCAGAGCAATTAATCTTGACGTGAAATACAATTTATGTGCATTAAAACTCAATAGAAGGAGGTGGCAGCTTACTAGGGCCCATTGTTTCTAGGAGAATCCAATATATCCTGCTTAAATACCACCCATACCTATGAGTATGCCTTTAAATGATTGAGATACCTTCAGCTGTTAAACCAGTTTGCAAACTGAGTTTAATCAGAAGGTACACAAGCTATGGAGGTGTTTGGATTCTTCCTTCACCTGTTCAGAGGGTGAGAGGAAGGCAGGTGGGAAGGGAGCAATTACTGACTCAGGAAACTTCCCCACATGGGCAGGGACCAAGTTACACAGAGCACCTGGACACATGGATCTGTGAGAACTCTGCCAGAATATCATCTGCAATCCATGCTGGGTAAGGAACACATTTTCTTCTTTTAATCCTCCGAAAATTAACTTTCCAATCAAGTACCAAATTAAGCATGACCCTCTGTCTTCTGAAGAATATAGTAATAACAGTGTGTATTATTTATGGAGAGCATACTCCATGCAAACATTGAGCTAAGCCCTCTCAATTACCTGGTTTTGAGGTAAGTTATCACGACTCCCATCATTAGATGAAGAAATTGAGAGTCTTAAGGCTTAAGTAACGTGTCTGAGGAAGTACAGCTAGCAAAGGACAGCCAAAGTCTCCAGTCCTGCCCTGTTCTGAAGCCCACATGCAAAACAAACATGCAACATGGCTTCCTCCCAGGTTAAAGCTACGTGTATATCACTGATGTCAAAACAACAGGGTGATTCAATGGAGAAAAAGCAAATCAGTACAATTAGCTGAGATCATTTAACAGCAAAGTAATAACTGTCCTTGGCTCATCTTTTACTTTGTACCTAGCTATTTTGGTGTTACAAAGACCCAGTCAAGAAAAGAACCAATGGATAGGGTCAGACCCTATGCCTTGTGCTAGCAGTCTTATGCTGTAACACATGGTAAAGAAAGAAGAAAAGAAAGGAAAGAAAGGAAAGAAAGAAACAAAAGAAAGGAAAGAAAGAAAAGAAAGAAAGAAAAGAAAGCAAAGAAAGAAAGAAAGAAAGTGATCTTTCTACACATACCTGGTCAAAAATCTAGTCAATTCCATGTGGGAAATGTTTCACTACCCAGCCCTCTACTCTCTGTCCCTACGGCCACTACCCTTCTCAACTCTCACCAAATAATTGCAGCCAACTCCCACCAAGACATGTCCCTATTTCTAGTTCTCTCTCCACTTCAGCCCAGCCTCCATGGTGCTTATTTTCCCAAAAGCAAAAACAAAAAACCTGGTCATGCTGTTATGCTGTGCACAAGCTTCAGTTGACCCCCAACTGCTAAAGCGTGAAATCCAAATTCCCCACCTTTGACATTTGCATCCTTCATAACTGGCTTCACCAGCCTCTCTGCCTCACTCTCCCTACCACTTCCCTGCAGCCCTATAACCCTGGGTGCAGTTCACCTCAGGAATCTACAAATAGTGTTTCTGCAAACAGAACCTTCTTGCAACTCACCATTCCCTTTCCTAACTCTGTTTGACACCACCTCATGCCTGGGAAAAACTTCACCGCCTCCCAGAGGGATTCATACACATTCTTTCCCTGTATTAATCATTTCCACATACCTGTGCGACAAAGTGCAGAAGATTCATCCCAGGTTTATTTGCTTTTGTGTCTGCCAATTTGAGCAAAGAAGACAGTTTAAATCCTACTGCATTGCCAGCATACCCTCCCTAAAGAAGACAAATCAAGAAAAAAAAATTATATATATATACCTTTAGAAGGACAAAGTTAAAAACACAACATTTCAGTTGTTTTGAATTTTACTTACTGCATTCATGATATTCCCAGCCTGGAGCACCAAGTGCAATATTGAATGTAGCTCCTCACATGACATCAGCTCTATCAAAAAGAACACACCACACCACCTTAGAGAAGACTTCAACTTTAAATGCACAGAAGACAGCTACCACATCCAAGGTTCAAGAGTGTCTGAAGCAACTTCTGACCCTAAACTGTACATAAAAACTGAAAAAACAAAGCAGTACCTTCCATGGCATACCTAACACACCATTTGCTACTGGCAATGTCATAGTGTTTGACTGGGAATCAAATATATATGACAGGTAAATATCACAGAATAGTTCACAAAGAGAATTTTCAAGTACTAGAAAATACAAAAGCCTAATGAAAAGCAGTACACTGTGTTATAAAAATTAACTTTCTTCTCGCAGTTATTTCTCTTTTTCTTTATATCCACTAGCCTTTGAGACTGCATTTATAGACTATGAAAACTAATAGCAACCAGCTTTTTGCTTAGCCAATGAGTTATGAAGAGACTAAAAAAATAAACAGGCTGGGATGACATGTAAATAACTTGCAAAACACTAACCCTGAGGGCTCAGGCACCCAGAGAATCTTTTCATTTTATTCAAAGCTACACATTTCATTTGGATTGGCTGAAGATTTTAAAAAGAAACTTATCACTGCAATATACTGGTAAACTAGATCTTTATTAACACCAATCTTTTGTACTCCTATGCAAAGAAACAAAATTAAAAATGTTTTCATATTTTGAAAAGCTAAAAGAAAACCTGATTATTAAAATTACACTATATATGGATAATAAAATGCCACCTATGATATTTTTAAGTTAATATTCTCCGTTAAGTCTGGTATTACTTTCAAAAAATTACATTGGATCACTGCCTATATTACGTTATCTAAGGCAGCCAGTTTTGGAAGGGTAACCAGATAAGAAACATTTCTGCCGTGCCCACAAATTTGCATTGCTCAACATGAAAACATATTCTTCCAGAACAATCCTTCCAAGTTGCTGCAATAGCCTTGGTATGGGAAAAATCTTAAAAGGCCTCTATATTGAAAGGAAAAAAGAATTATTCTTCTTAGTCTCCTCGCTAAAATGAAGAAAATATGGATGGGTCGGAGAGAAAAATTTTATGTCAACACAGGCCAGAGAGCAACTAAATGGGAAAAACAAATAGGAATGAACAGTTCTACAATAATAACTAGAAACCCGGAAAATGACCAAAAGGAAGTCAGGCTGGCTCTGATGAATGCTGGAAAATGTGAGGGTCAAGGAGAGCCAGAGCATTTGCCTGGGAGATGAGCAGGAGGCAGCTGCAACTCTGCCAGGCCTACAGTCCCAGGGCCACGAATGCCAGAGCCCAAAGCTTCCGTCCCTACCGGATGAGACATTACAGCAACTTGGAGAGGAGTCTGTCCAAGCTGGGCAGGCAACAATTTAAAGAGTTGTTCAAAGAAATGAAAATGACCAACTTGTTCCTCTCAAGCTTAAACAGCCTACCCGATATTGGGAGTCTGGAGAACTGGGTGGGAGAAGACAACACAGAACAGAAAGGTCAGGAACCCAGCGCAAGAGTCATACCGTTGATGCCTAGAAAGGCCATTGGCTTCTGGAACAGCAGGGACCCAGCCACCAACAGAGGCCAGAGCAGCGAGAGGAGAGGCAGCTGGCCCAGGGACCCAGGCTTTGTGCATGCACACAACACACACCACACACACACCCCCCCCCACAGGCACGGATGCTACCTGCCACAAACACACACCACACACATACATACACACTATGTATGACAGAAACACACACACAGAGAAAGCTAACCTAGGAGGGGAGTAAGCGTGAGTTGCAACCAGAAAGGTTTACTCTGAAGCTTGAGATGAAAGAAACTTCCTTTCACGGCAGGATAATATGCAAATCAATATTCATTCCGAAGAGTGGGGGAAGTGAATGGAAATAAATCGTAAATGCATCCCTAGTAACATCTCATTTCCCTTTTTAGGGTATATCAGAAATACGGGACTTTCCATTTCCAATTTGAATTGAATTTTTTACAAAAATAAACAGCTATTAAAATTAAAAAAACAAGTTATATGAAGGATCATGTGTTTACTTACCTTTCGTAGCAGTTCTTAAAATCATTATATCTGTGTATAGAGAAGAACAAGAAGGTAAAAATTCCTTCTTTAGCACCATGGCTTCAATCCGAAGTGAATAGCTGAAAAATAAAAAGTAAAACTGTAGAATTTAATGTTATTAGTTTATAAATGTTACTTTACAAAGAACAATGATCAATGACCGTATCTTACTTTGGCACCTGAATTAAGCAGTGCAGAAAGGAGTCTGCCAGGGACAACTTGGACACATCGCCACTAAATGTTTTTAATTTCTTTACCTAAAAGACAAATGGAAAAGGAGATAGAGAAAAATCACTTATGATTAAAAGTTAAGATTATTTTAAATTTTATCCTAGAACTCCTCTAAGAACATAGGATTTCAGTGCTAAATTTAAACTAATAAAAATATAGACCTAGGAAAAGACACAAAAGGAAATCATCGTATCTATTTCTTTGTTTTTCACAAGAAAAAAACAAAACTCACAAATTTGAAAGTGAAGCGCTAGTGTCGCATGCATCTATAGACATCCAGTCCCGAGCAAGCCAGAGCTGGAGCCACCAGAATCCTCAGGAAGGTTACGAAAGGGATGGGCTAAAAAAGGATCAGTTTTAAGGATGCAGATTTTCTGTAAGCAATAATCTGGAAGTGAGATCATTGTTTGGGAGAAGAAAGAAGAGACTGGATAGTCATTATAACATGGTCCTTTAAGTCGTAAGTGAAAAAAATCTTATTTTGAGTATTTTGGATATAAAATACGTAGACTGGGTAAGGTCTAACACAGATCTTTCTGGGGTCAAATTCCACTTCACATATAATAGCTTTCAAGGAAAGGACTACAGCATGTTCAGGGGAGTACCTACTGGCTCTCCAGCAGGGAGGAAAAAAAGAAAAATTGCTCAAACAACCGAAAGATCAATGTTAAGATTTTCCCCGATGAAAAGACTGGATAATAAAAATAATTAATAATATGTGCAGTAGGATCTCACTTCTATAAATTTCTTTTAAGGTATCTCTCACCCCCCAAGCCTCCCATGTGCACACCTGCATACGTGCACAGGAGAAAGGCTGACAGGGCCCACGTACACTGGGTGATGGGACTACAGGGATTACTATTTTCTTCTGCTGCTCATTTTTATTTTCTAAAACATCCACAGTGATCATGTACTTTTCTCTTATACAAAAGTAAACTAAACTAAGTTTTTAAACACATAAATATTCCTTCAACTGTAGTAAAGGAAAAAAAGAAGAGTTCTGACATAGGTAAATAGCCAAACAGCTAGCAGGTAGGGTGGAGGTGAAGAGAAAGTTCTCAAACGGCATTAGATAGTAAGTCGTGCCTTCCCCACACAGAAAACTGGACCGATCCAGTGGGAAAACCACTTCTCAGTCCACTGTTAATAGAGAGTCATTCAACAAAATTCTTTATAGTAAGTGGTACCTTTATACTATTAGTGAGGTATACAGCCTATCTTCACAGCTAACTGTTGCCAGTAAGTACTTACCACTTTTTACCATTCTTTATAAAGCTTATTTTCTTTCACCCCTTGGGTTATGATTAATAACATGATTTTAAGTCCCTTGAAAAATAGGAAATGACAGTTCAAAAACATAAAGAAAGGAGTATTTGCAAATATCTACCTCAATTATTTGAAAATATAAAAAACAAAATGTAACAGCACAAATTCACACCCTAGTATTAAGTCTGGTCCTTAAGACTGTTTTCTTTTTTTTTAAGCAGAAATTACATTCCCCCTACCATGAGAGCCCAGAAGTGAATCTATCATTTTTTGCCTCACTACGTTTCAGGGCATATGGCACTTCTGGTTTAGCTAAACCCAAATCAGTGCCTCGTTTCTGAACTGAGAAATCCATAAAATGAATTCTGATTTCTTCTAAACTAGAGTTTAACAATTCACTATATATGGGCAGGGGCAGAGTGAGGTTGTACCTTTTATAAAACCATATATGTAGCATGTGCAAAGCTTCTGAAAATAACAGCAGTTTTCAGTCTAAAGCATAAGAACAAGTCATGCTAAGTAAACTTGGTAAGTATTTCTATTAAACATGTGCTGAACTGTATGGGAGCAATGATTAATCTCCTTCACTTATGTAAAAGGCTAAAAATGTTTATGGATTTCAAGAGAAGGGTGATGGAAAGACTATTTAATTTAAATGCCACGTATACAGTTCTTCGTTTTATTTCAAAATGAGATTTATGTTCATTAAGAGGGCTTACTGTACCTTCACAGTGGTAGGGAAGTAAAAAAGAGAGGTGAACAAACCCTATAATTATTATGCATTCTCATCGTCATTATCAAAAAGCATTTATTAAACATTGTTAGGCATAATTTTGTTGGCTGAGCCAAGACACACTCATTATGACCCTGGCTGTGCGCGGTTTTTGTCCTGAGAGAGCACACTCCTGGAGCATGCTCCAAAGGGCAGGCTCCTTCATCCTATCTAATTCCAGTCACGAGGCCTGGAAATGCAGGATTTCCCACCAACATAGCCACCCAACAGACGACCCCTGGGCTTCCTCCCTCTTCTTCCCCTGCCGGCAGGAGAGTAAATGAAGAAGACAGGAAAGAAGTAATAAAAATGTCCAGAGGCAACTCAACCTGCTTCCAGAGAGAACAGCAAGTGTCTACCAGCTCTAGCCCTGACACCAGACCAGGAACCAGCAGGCTGGGTGAGGGCTCCCCGGCCCCTCCCGCCCTCCGGCGTGGGAACACTGTGCTGGACAACAGCACACTCCCAGGCCTTCATTTCTGGGTCCACCTTCTTCCTCTGCAAGTGTCAACCACACGTTTGAAGAAGGATGAACAAACATGCCAGATAAAAGATCTGTGGCGGAGGGCAGAGAAATTCCTGACAACCTTGGCTTCGGTCCGCCTGTCAGCTGAGAGGGCAGGAGAAAAAAGGGGCTGTTTCCGTTCATATTTTTCAGCGCACTGATAAGATTACAGTATTATTCGAGTGACACTTACACCAGTACTTTGTGATACCAGAGGTGATGAAAAGGCTGGGAGCTGAGTGCATGGGAGGCGAGGTTTTGACAACCTTTGCCCTTCCTTCCTCGAAGGGAGGCAGTGGAGTGCCACAGAAAGAACGCACTGCGCTGGGGCCAGCGGGATCAGGGTTCAAGTCCACCCTGTCCTGTATCACCCTGAAATCATGTGACTCCAGGCAAGTTATAGCTAACCCATGTGAGCCTCAGTTTCTCATTTGTAAAATAAGGAATACCTTATAATGTTGCTGCAAGGATTAAATGAAAAATACACAAAAGAATCACTGCTATGATTTACTGACTTTCTGTGTACCAGGCACTAGGCTAAACACCTTAAATATATTATCTTATTTCACTTCATTCTGCCCTGTCCAGTGCCTGGCCTACGCGGGCAACTCAATAAATGTTTAGTCCTTACTTGTGCTACAAATGAGCATACAATGTTACACCACCAGCTTAGCTTAGTAACATGGTTACGCAGGCACTTATGCATCCATTAGCATATTTCTGCCACATTCCTAAACCTCTCTTCCTTGGCTCTGCCTCCTCCTTTACTTCATCCTACAACCACCATCCAGAGGCTCACAGGCTCCAGGGCTGGCCCTGGGTCCGGGTGGTGCCGGGGCCACAAAGCATTCTGTCCTTGCAGCGGGCCTCAGTCCTGAGGTGGCTTTGGCTTTCCCTGAGACGCTTCCCACAGCACAGATACCCCAGAGTGTTCAGGGCGGGGCTCCAAGCAGCCGGGGACTGTCAGGGTGTTCCTGCTGAAGGAAGCTTCCAGTTGAGTTTGGAGGGTGTGGTGAGCTGAAGCTTAGTAGTAATGTAAACAAGGAGGAGGAGTGTGACCAAGCTTGTCAGATATTCAGACTGATGGCCTGGCAGCAGCAGGGTGAGGGGAGGAACAGCTACAGCCTGGTTTGGTGGCTGGGAAGGCCTTACAGGGTCCCACCATGTTTCGTCTCAGCAAGAGCCTCCCAGGTCAGCTAACAGGGCGGCTAACTGCCTGGGGCTGAGACAGCCTCAGGGACGCGGGGCAGCACTTAGGTGGGTTTTTGCCATCTTGTCCTTAACATTCTTCCTTATGAATTATATCCCACCCACAACTCAAAAAAACCCAGAATTCTTTTAAAATGTGGGAGGTTTGACAGCTAATTTGATTCTCTGAAAAATCCCTTTGCATTTTCTAATCACTTTTTGAATGAAAAATGAAGATATTAGGAACATCCTATTCAGTTTCCCACCTCTTCACAGCATGAAGCTGGCAGCCTCCCTCATGTCTAACTTTCATTTAGTTAGCAATTTAGAGCTTTCCAGAACACTTTTCACATGGGCTATCAAATTTGATCCTCACTTAAAAAAAACGATGAGGTCAGTTAGGAGTGGGTATGCAGAGGAGGAGTCATGAAAACAGCCCAAGTGGGAATAAAGTTTCAAGTGCAACTAAATCTTTTTAGAACTTTAATCAGTTAAAACCTATCCATCCTAACGAAGATTTTGGAACTCCCATTCTTTGTATAAAAAAAACAGTAAGGTCTGTTCAGTATGTACGATCCAGGGTAAATTACAATTTAATGTACCTTTCCTTTAAGACTTTAAGACCCTTTACTAACATTAATAATTGCCATTAATTAATCTTGGCTTAGGTTAATTACACTTAATTTGCAAACAGCAAACTTGAGATAGAGAGAGCGCCCCAGGTTATTAGATATACCTAGATAAAACTAGAGACTCTAGTTACTAACATCCTAAATTTCGCATCGTGAGTTTAACATTAATCAATGTAAAAGAAAAAATACAAATATATCTCTCTTGTTGTTATTAATGGCACTAAAGTCAAGTTCCATAAATTATGTGTGGGAAGAAGAGTGGGAAGGGGAGGGAGGAGTCAGAAGTGTGTGTGAAGAGGATAACTTATATAAGAAGTCACCCTTTACTTTTACTTATAAAGTAAAAACTTTATAAGATTCTATATTATTTAAGTGTTTACAAGCACATGGATTTGCATCATTTCTTACGGAATTTTTTTAATGAATTTTTCTTCAGAAATAAAGGACAATATCCCAATATTGGAAGATTTTATATTACTGTTATTCTTTTTTTTCCTATTAAGCTACTAACCATTCAACAACTCAGTTAACTTAGTCCAAACAAAACAAATAACTTTATATTATGACACTGTATTGCTATCACAACAATTCTCACCTTTGAATCAAGTACGTTGACAACATTTATTAACAATTTACCCACCTCCCCAAATTTTTAGAGCATCTTTATTCAAAATGGTTTTCTCTTTATTATTTTTTTTAAAGTCTATGTATTATAAAATAACTTGAATAAAGGTCGTCTTTAGATGATGGAAAAGGAACTGAAATGTGTTGAGGTCCCATGTGCCAAGTACCATGTTAGATGCATAACTAGGGTTTAATCATCTTGACAATCCAATGAGGTAAGCGTCATTATCCTCCTTTTACAAGTGAGGAAACTAAAGTTCACAGGACTTAAGAACTTTGTCCAAGTTTCTCAGTTAAGGGTACAGCTTGAATTTGAACTTAGATTCTCTGACTCCATAATCCATGTTCTTTCTACTGGGTCACTTATTACTTTGATGTAAGAAAACTCTGGCTCTGGGTAGGAGAGTGCCCTTTCCAGGTGAGTTTTGACACTCCTAAAAATATTAAGCTTTTATGATCACTCCTAACACCCAAAACTCAAGCGCCCAATTCCTTACCTCTTCTGACTCTGGCAAAAGCTTAAGAAATTCTCGCAACGTCTCTGATCCATAATGCTCACTGTTTCCTTGATGAATATCTTCTACGATGGACTGAGGAGACCTTGAAAAGATAATGAATCACATTCCATTTCACGTTTGCTGGAGTGCCAAAAGAGACACAAACCAGTGGAAATTAAAACAAATCTCCTCCTCCCTCCTCCCCATCCCGCCTCCTTCCCAATCTGGCCGGGTGGTTTCGTGTTGGCTTTGTGTCGGTGCGACAGCCCCACTGCTGGGAAAGGGGGACCCTGACACACGGCTCAGAGGCCCCCTCACCCAGGGAGCCATCCTCAGGCATCCCAAAAAGGTTGAAAGCAGCAACAACCACTGGGGGAAGAAAAATAACCCCCTTTGGTCTCATTGGAACCCCTGCAGAGTCCTCTCCTTTCTACTTTAGAACATGTAAATTCAACCATAAATTTGACCTCCACTGAAGGGACAGCACTAAAGATGAATCTATAAATTCCCTGACGTGACAGGCTTGCATGGACGCCCTGGGGCAATTCTCCATAAACTTCAAGCCACTATATTATGTTTTCATGAAGGAAAACTGCAGAAAGTGACAGACCCTTGCGGACTCAAGTCATGTGTCTAAGAAGGATCTGAAGATGTGAGGAATGACTTTCACTCCTATTCGAATTAGAATTTTAGCTTGGTCACACCCACAGACTTTGATACTGACAGCATGGATATGACTAAAGTTTCAGATGTGTGCAAAAATCTTACTTCTTAAATTGCTTAAGGAATATCCCAATGTTCATGCTCCGTTTTGCGTCCAAGATAGTAATCTGAAAAAAATAGGGATATATAAAATTATTAAAGTATAAAAAAGGAATTGGAAAAAAGAAGAGAATTAACACCTATCAAAGTACAACACTAATTCATAAGAGAATAATTCCCAACATGTATATCTGGTGATTAAATCGATAGTCCTGGCATAGTTTACAAATATTAAAATATTACTGTCTCCCCAAACTTTCTGCAATGATATTATATTTCATCAACTGTAATAATGATACATATCTATTTTAATATTATATAACTTTTAATATACAGATGGTCCCAACTTAACAATGGGACTTAAGATTTTGACTTATGGTTTTTCGACTTACGATGGGTTTATCAGGACGTAGCCCCATCATAAATCGAGGAGCATCCCTACAGCCGTCCTTCAGTGTCCACAGGGGATTGGTTCCCGGACCAGGACTCTCTGTGGATACCAAAATCTAAAGATGCTCAAGTCTCATATAAAATTGTATCGTATTTGCATATAACCTACACACAACCTCTTGTATACTTTAAATCATCTCTTGATTACTTATCATACCTAATACTATGTAAATGTTATGTAAATAGTTGTTATACTATATTTTAAAATTTGTATTTTTTTATTGGTGTATTGTTATTTTTTATTGTGCTTTTTTTTTTTCCAAATATTTTCTATCCCTGGTTGGTTGAATCTGAGGATGAGAAACTCATGGATGCGAAAGGCCTCCTGGATAATACATGTTTAAAATTTTTTAAATTTAGCATTTTTTTATTGGTGTATTGTTATTTTTTATTGTGCTTTTTTTTTTTCCAAATATTTTCTATCCCTGGTTGGTTGAATCTGAGGATGAAAAACTCATGGATGCAAAAGGCCTCCTGGATAATACATGTTTAAAATTTTTTAAATTTAGCAATTTCCTCTTAGAATAATATAGCCCACACTTAAAAGCCTCACTTTCCAAATGAAGGTCTTAGCATAGCAAGAAGCACAAGAGATTTGAACTGAGAAAGTAAAAAATAACTCTGAAGAGATTGCAGAATGAATCTCAACCCCAATTTATGAATGTAAAAGAACCAATAAGGTTATTTTCAAACACATCATGAAATATTCAATTTTTTCTAAAAGAAAGATGTCATTTTATTGAAAAAGACTATATATGTCCAACAGCCCTTTAAAGAGGAAGTAAGAAAATGTCCTACATTTTATTTGCTCAGAATTTTAAAAAGAAAATTCTTGTGCGGTGTGCATTTCACCAAGTCTACGATGCATAACTTTTTTTGAATTTTTAACACCTCTGGAATTAAGGTGTGTCTTAACGATAGATGGCATCTTTCGGTTTAACGAAATATGATATAGCTATTTTAACACAGTGTCAAAACCCAGATTTTGGCTGCAATAGGTTTTAACTGTTTAAAATTAATAATTTATCAGAATAGAAATAAGAACTCTTTTTTGGTTGTTAAATAGAGAAACTATTTCTGTCTCTGGAAGTAAATATTCAGTATGTGTGGAGGAAAGATAACCTTAAAACTGCTGTATTTTTTTCCATTTGTTTTTTGGTAACGGGAGACTAGCTAATAGGAATGTTGTCATAATGTTCTTCCTTTCCAAATGTATGTAATTCATTGTGAACAAAAGAGAATCAGGTTTCAGACTAAATTCCTGATCTCTGGGTCTGTTTCTGAGTTTACAAGAAGCAGCAAGACTGTTAACCAACGTTAATATCACTTCCTGGCTGTAAGGTTAAATTTTTACAAGAGTATGGTTGCCTTCTTTTGAAGACTAATCTTTAACAATGACATTATTTACTAACGTAGGGTTTATTTCATCTTAACACAATCACCTGCCAGCCATAAAATAAACTACCAAGCTAAAAGAGCAGACTCCTTATTGGAATCCTACCCAGGGATTGCAGTTCAAGTTCAGTGTGAAGGAGAGAGGAGGAGAGAAAGAAAGGGTGAGAATAAAACCTGCCAAACTCAACACCCTTTAAGCTCATACCAAAAAAGAAAAAAAGAAAAGAAAAGAATCTCAATTTATTAAGACAGAAAACTGTATTTATTACAATTCATAAATTAAAAGGCCACAGTAAGAACATGTATATTGCTACAGTTATATACACATCCAAAGAACTTCCTCTGCCTTCACTTCCACCTAAAATGGGGAAATAACTTGTTTTATATTTCTCTCATTAAATTGCCACCCTCTGCTGTATTTAACCCTTGATTGCAGCATCCTTCCCCCCCCACCCGTCCCAAGTGCCACCCCTCATCCCTCTGGGACTCTACATTTGGCCTAGATCCAGTGCTATTGTTGGAAAAGCCAGGGAGAAAATTACTCTTATTAACCCTGTATGACAGATAAGTAAACTGAGCCTCAGAGATGTCATTATTGAACTTTCCCAAGGCAGTATTTGAACTGAAATGTTAGCCTGGGTTTCTATGATTCCTTCTCACTCTAGTTCCTGTGAGTTTTAGTGTCAGTAAGCTTCCTATAGAGAGGTAGCAAACGTTCCCCCACCAACCTGGCATGCACACTGAGAGTTTTCTCCAGGAATGGGGGCAGATTTGCAGAAAGCCCTCCATACTGCCTGGCTAAGTCCTCTGCTGACCCCAGAGTTGTACGTGTGAAATGACAGATAGGAATCATGTTCTCACCAGGCAAGATAGCCTCCAGGAGCCTAAGCCCTGGCCCTACAGAGCAACCGATCAACCTCAACATGGAGGCAGCCTCAGCCTGTAGCAGTTGTCTCTACAGCTCCAGCTGTTTCAGAAACCAGTCACCATTTAAGAGAGCTCAGTGGTATTCCTAAGGAAAAACCTAAGCTGGCCAGGTCTGAGCACCCTGCAAGGAAAACAAAGCCCAGCACTTCACCCAAACATGAAAATGAGACAACTGATAACATTTAGGGACAGTCCCACTCTCTCTTGGCATCTTCAGATTTGCCTGGTGCACGAGGACTCTCTTTCTCTACTTTATCCACTTGATCCTTCTAAAAAGCTATTATGAAAGTGACTGTTAAAGTCCTTTAAAGAGGGTTATCACTACACATGTAAATTAGCTTGTCTCACTTCCCAAATGCTTGCTGTCTCAAAGCTGGGCCATTCAGAAATGAATCCGTGCGGGATTGGCTAGTGTTCGGAATCACTCAGAGCAGTGGAATCTGCACATGGGATCCCAGTGAGACTTGCTAGCCACGCAAACTGACTAGTCAGAGACAAGAAATTGCCTAAAGAATGGGGACGAACAGACCCAGCCAATGAATGAGCTGCGTCACTCCCTTCCTCCCGCCAGTTCTAATCAATTGGCAATCTACTCTTCTGGTCACAGCAGGACCTGCAGGACTGCCACTGAGGTCAGTGCCTGTGACAGCAGGCACAGTCAGCGTTCCACAGGGTTCATTAGTTCTTCCACTAAAAGTCCTACCGAAAAGTAGCAAACAGGGGAGCTAGAAATGCAAGGAAATGTAGGGTAATGTGCTCAACTCACTTGAAAGATTTCCCACTGCGCTGTGAGGGGGACCTGGGCCATAATAACAGTTTCCCCACAGATTGCCAGGGTGGCTGGGCTTGTTCTGATGCCGTCTGAGACAGAGTCAGCAGTGCTCTGCTACTCAGTAAGGGGAGTGAATGGCTACCATCCCTCCTGCTAAAACCTCCAAATAAGCTCTCCTAGGTTCTTCTACAATTCTTACAGTTTCACCTGCTATCAATCCACTACAAAATCTGCCTCCCATACCCTTTAAAGGAAGAAAAAACTTTTTTTTAAGCTGTGATAAAATACAAATAACGTTTACCATAACCATTTTGAAGGGTACAGTTCAGTGGCGTTAAGTAATTAAGTACATCCATCGCCACCCATCCATCTCCAGAATTCTTCACATCTTGCAAAAGTGAAACTCCGTATCCACTAAACAATAACTTCCCAGTCCCCTCTCCCCAGCCCCTGGCAAGCACCATTCTACTTTCTGCCTCTGTGAACTTGGCTACTCTGGGTACCTCATATAAGTGAAATCATACCGTATTTGTCCTTTTGTGACAGGCTTATGTCACTTAGCATAATGTCCTCAAAGTGGAAGAAGAAACTTTTTAAGCCATTTTTGTTTCCATATGTCAAAGGGGGCTTTTTCACTTAAGTAACACTACATAGTGACTATTTCAATCCCACTTCAAATTCTGAGGCACAAAATCTTAAAAGTCTTCCTCTGTGCTCCAATATGGACTTGGATTTTGGTTTTTGACAGTTTTCCATTTTCTTTTTTCTTTTTGGTTGGCTATCATTTGGAAATTGTTCTTCCTCCCACTTTGGGAAAAAAAAAATGAAAATCTGGTTGAAGCACATTTTTTTCCCAAATATATTTCAAATATTCTATCTAGGTCTACAGTTCTGGATTACAAACACGTCCCAGAATTCTAGAACATACTGGGGTCATAACAAATTGAGAAAGAATGACAGATACCTGAATTATAATGTGGGAGAATAAAACATTACTTCTCATAAATTTAAAAAAACGAATCTTCCTTCCATACCTCCCTTCTCTCTTCCTGTCTCTCTCCTTTCCTCTTTTTCTAATTGGCTATTTTAGTTATTTAATATTTCCTATATGGTCAGTGTAATATTACCACAGATATCACAGTAAATGCCCTGAAGAGTTTCAACATTTGTGTTTCCTTTATGAGTTCTCATCTGTTGATTCCTCGTAAACAAGTTCCTTTGAGCAGTTCTGTCCAGTTCAGTAAACTTTCATTTTCTTTGGAGGATACCAAATGGCTAAGACATACCCCTACCCTTAAGACCTGTTCAAACTGTAGAGGGACACGTGCAGCCCCAACAAACACTGGTGGGAGGCTCTGGGGGGACTGAGGAATGTCGGTAACAGATGGACAGGGAACTACAAGCTTCTCAGGGGACGACATCAGTGTACTCCGAAAAGGTGAGTTTGAGCTGAATCTTTTTATTATCATCCTTAATAACATATCTTTATTTCTAATTACTTTATTACTTTTTATTATTGTACTATCACATCTGTAGTCTTTTGAAGTTAATTTTTAGTTTATAAAGATACAAGGATTAGTAATATTTCATAATTTTTCCCCCCCTACTAAATGTCCTAATTTACTATTTTAAGAGTCATTCTTTCTAAGTTCAGCCATTCTCAAACCCAAATCTTCCCCGTCTTCTGGCAAATTCTTCCTTTCGAGTATAATGGAACTTATTTGTCATGATTTATAAGCCCTTTAAAGTATAAGCCAGTCACAGAATGTTAGGCTGTTTCCGAAGGAGGTTATTATATTTCAAGGGGACATAATCTGATCCTCAGCACATTTGAGCCTCCAGAATTGTGGTCTGTGTTGTAACGTGCTGATGCCATGTTTCTAGGCTCAGGATTGGTCCCTCTGCTGACCATGTGGTTGGGGATATTCTCCAGTCTACACAGACAGATGGTGACAACTATTACTTTTGACCCTGGACTCTACTTATTGCAGTGAGTTGGAAGATTTATTACTGATCTTTGTCAGATTATAACTCTGCTGAGTTACAACTTCTTTAGAAGAAAATCTAAGAAGGGAAGGAAGTCGCACGTACCATATTCTTTTACTGAAAAAAAGTTTATATAATACTTCAAGCCAGGTTGGAAATAACACGAAAAACTGAACATAATTCTGGATAACCTCTGTTATGCAACAATATTACCTAACATGCATTTAAATGGATCAATCTAAACTACTTATTATACCTGAATACTGAAGAGTTGATGAGTTAGATTATCTTATGATACACAGTCATGGTAATTTAATTTTTCTTTCTAGTATGCTGTGTCTCAGATTAGGACCTACAAATGTTGAAGGTAAAGATCTTTGTACACCCACGTTTGTAGCAGCATTACTCACCATAGCCAAAATGTGGAAGCAACTCAACTGTCCAAGGACAAATGAATGGAAAAACAAAATGTGGTATATACACACAGTGGAGTATTATTTAGCCTTAAAATTGTGACACGTGCTATAACATGGATGAACCTTGAGGACATTATGCTAAGTGAAATAAGCCAGTCACAAAAGAAACAAGTACTGTGTGATTCCACTTATAGGAGGTACTAAGAGCAGTCAAATTCACAGGGACAGAAAGTAGACTGGCGGTTGCCAGGGGCTGGGGGAGAGCGGAATGGGACGTTATCGTTTAATGGATACAGGTTTCAGTTTTGTAAGATACAAAGAGTTCTGGAGATGGATGATGGTGATGGCTGCACGACAATGTGAATGTACTTAATGCTACTGAAATGTACGCTTAAAAATGGTTAAGATGGTAAATTTTATGTTACATGTATTTTTTTTACCGCAATTAAAAATAATTTTGAAACTATTTTTAAAAAAGAATTCTTAAAAGAGGAAGTTAAATTTTAAAAAAGTAGAAATCTACCTAGGATGCAAGGGTAGAGGGAGGTGAGAAGAGAGATTTTTTTTCCCTGAATTTTAGATCTGGCCTGAAAACGGACATTTCTGCTTCTGCCACAGTTGGGAAAAGATGCCACTTTACTCCCTGAGCGGTTCTTAATCTCTCTTTAATTCACAAACATAAAGCAGCAAGTTCCCCTGTAGTCCCTTGAAACTTTCCTAATTCACAAATTATGCCAGCTAGTCTGTCCTGCCAGCTGCCTTCCCGGGGACATGGTGAGCTAACCCCCTCCTGTTACAGGAGCCCTGAGACATACGCCTCATTTCCCACCATTTCTTCAGTATTCTTGTATTTCAGTAAGGAGAGCAAGGAGACAATGGTGAGAAATGACTTACTGTACAATAAAGAACCTCTGTTGGGAGCTGGGGCAAAGGCCAGGGTACTAAGGAAATGACTTCTTGCTCCTTCCAACATTGAAAGGACACTCTAACAAATAAAAGGACTTTGCATAGAAGGAAGAGACAGGAAAGCCTGTGTTCAGCACTGAAGGCACTAAGGGTTCTCTTGAAGATTTCCTTCTCAAATTTATTTCACAGTTCATGTTTAATTTTAATCCCAGTGTTCTCTGGATTTCATAATAAATAGATTCTTGGCTATTTCAACAGCGGACCATACAACCAGCTTTAAGGGCCCCCAGGTGAATTAGTGGAGAGAAGGAGTTAACATGAGCCAGAAAGAGAAAAGAGGTCAATATTGCTGGCTCAAGAATTCAATAATGCAGAGAGCTGCTACTTCATCCCAGGGCCCTGCCCACTCTCTTATCTAATCACCTCCATCTTTGACCTATTTTCTCTGCTTCTTTACAACGGATTTTTAAAAATGATGGATTTATGTTGTCTTTTTTTCTTCTTTTTCTCCTTTGTTGTTTTTGTTGTTGTTTTGTGGGCAACATTCTTCCCTTTTAATCCTTAATTTCCTAATTATTTCTTCTAGTAAGTAGAGGTTTCTTAATTTACTTTCATGTTTTGAAACTGACTGTATTCACAAATGCAATTTTTGATTCATTTTCTATAATATATGGAGATCTGCAGCTCTGGAGTTATGCTTTCAGTTAACTTCTTATACTTTAACAGCTTTATTTATTTTCTCAAAGTAACACATTTAGTGTTAATTGAAACATGCTTCCTATAAATTCTACCTGAAAATAGCTTTATGTTTTGGCTCTCTGGAAATCTCTGTTCCACAATGGTCATATCTTAATTCAGGATCTGGGGAATGAGGGCCATCTCAAAAGACTTGCTAAAGAAAAACTGAAGAGGAAAATAAGGATAAAATCCTAAGGATGGATATTAGTTGATGTTATTGAACAAAAGGCATTTTGTCCCAGACAGCTCCAGTTCATCCCAGATAACCAACTTCAGGAACTCAGCCTTTTGTTTCAACAGATGCTAACAATAGGGGACTTGAGTAGAATTTCTCCACCATGGGAACCCTCAGCAGATGTGCTAGACAAGGCAGTGCTGAGAGGCCAAAGACCAATGCCCCAAATAGCATGTTCTGTGCATGAGGTCATAATGCACCGCGAAGTCTGGGAGGATATGGCACACACACTTAAACACTTCTGCGATGCTCAGCTCAAGCTTATCATGTAAGGCCCCGACAATGCAGTCAGTGTGTTAAGGATTATCCCTCCATGTTCCATTCTTACCTCTTCTCGAGTGTCCCTGAAGGATGAGTTTAAAGTTCCTCCTCTCCTAGAAAGGGAAGACTTGGTGGGGTCTTCTTGCTGCCCAAAGAGCTCCTCGATGGTCTTTGTATCGATTTGGTAGTGATGCTGCTGCCTGGCTGCCAAGGTCCAGATGTTGGTTTTGCCACGAACTTGCTCCTCTGGAATGGTTTTCCAAAAAAAGCTTCTCATCCGCCTTTTCTTACCAAGGTGGCTGTAGCCGTTCATGTGAGAAATTGGGGGTGGTCCTGGAGGGGGAGGTGGGACAGGAGGTCCCCCAGGTAGTGGAGGCGGTAGGGGTGGAGGAGGAGAGGGAGGAAATCCCTCCCCTAAATATGGACATGGCAGAGGCGGAGGGGGTGGAGGAGGAGGTGGAGGAGCCGCTGGAGGTGGTGTTTCCCCAATCATGAATCCAGCTGCTGTGGCGATAGTCCCATTTTCTTTATCACTGACCAAGGAGACACAATTCGTAACATGCATAGTACTGCTATCTTCTGAGGAGATAATTTCTTGACCTTGGGGAAGCAGACACAAACATCAAACTTGTGCCATACTTTTGCACCGGCTATCTGCTGCCACAAAAAAGGGCAACTGTGCTGCAGGTCATCTTCCAAACCTACCAAGACAAAACAAGCGTAAAATTAGTACAGGCAAACATATTTTTATACTAGCTTTTCCCTTCAGAGGCTAGTGCCAATCCTCCCATATTAGTTAGATATTAACATCAGTGAGGGGCAACACCCCCCAAAGTACATTAGAAGGAATTAATACTTTTCTAAATGTGAACCAAATTTTACTATCTGGAAATACTGCCTAAGCAGCACCAATAAGTCCAATTTGGAAACCTTCCATTAATGAATAAAAAACATATTTATCGAGAGCCTATAGGTTCAACAAGTATTGTTCACTTCATGAATAAACTACTGGTTCATTCTCTTCAGGCAATGGATACCCAACCCCTAGGGAAACTGCCCAAACTGCTGAACCATTAGGCATTAGTGACCCTGCCTTTTTCCAGTCTGGACATGTTTCCTACCAATCAGTAGGTCAAAAGGCATCTTCTACCTTGTACAGAACAGGCAGGGCATGAGGATGACAAAATAATGGCCTAGCTCATTTCCCTGGGGTCAGGGCCACCACGTTCCTTCTCCACTAGGTGATGTGGCTTCTCCTCAAAGAGAGTAAAAAATGGCAGACCTGAGTATTAAAGGTTCCAGCTCTAAATCAAGCTTTACTGCTTATAATTTTTAGACAAGTAACTTTGCCTCACTAGGCTTGAGTTTTCCCATTTGTAAAATTAGGAGGCTACATTGAATGACCCCTATCACTCCTTTCGATGCTATCGTCTTGGATTCCAGTTAAACCACTCTTTGGAAACCATCACCTACCTCTTCTGCTTCTTCTGTGACACTTATAGCAAAGAAGAGACACACACAAGGACATGCTGCCACATGTTGTCCCTGATCCACACAGTCACCAACTTATTTTGGTGGCTTGTATTTTTATGGAACTTTAAATGTTTGTTTTTGGTGTTGGGTTGTTTCTGACCTGATATGAAACAGAGGTCAAAACAACTACATTTCTTCAGACATCAGGACAGGTAAGTGGGGGTGTGAAGGAAGAGACCCTGTGTAGGCTACCAGGTGGGAGCGTGAAAGGGGTCTTTTTCCTCCAGATCACAAAGGGCCATAGAGAGGGGCTTTTTACATTGGACTTCTGGGTGTAATTATTTTTTTACAGCATCACTGTCAAAGCCCATACTTACAAACACAAGTTGGTTAAACAATACTGGATTATACAGGCATAAACTGCTATTACTAATTAAAGTATTATGAAATTTTTTATATAGAACAATATATAAAAGGCAGGATTGCCTTGGGAAGGAGAGTGGAGATTCTAGAAATAGACTGCTTTATCTCAGAACCCATTTCTGCTACTTCCTAGATGTGTGACCTGAGCAAAGGTAGGTTGTTTAACTTTCAGAATCCTCATCTGCAATATTAGGACATATTTGTTTCATTGGTTTGTATAAGAATACATGAGCTAACACATGTATAGTCCTTACCAAGATGCCTGGTACATAGTTAACTATAATAACAATAACAAACTGGTATCGTATGTGCATATGATTTCCCTTTATTTTAACAAGCATGACATTTGCTTTAAAATATGTACTGGGTTTATAGATAAGATGCCAAGTTACACCTGGCTGCTGGAAACATACTTTTAATATTTCCATTCTTTGCTATCGAAGTTTATGGTTTGTGAGATTTGTTCTTTTTCAATGCTCGGTGATTATGTATTAAATTGTCTCTACATTCCAGTGCTCAGTAATTATATATTAATTATCTCTACATAAAATTATTTTTATGGAACATTTGAATATTTTAATTCTGAAAACTGCCTGTATATGCATAGAAAATGGCATTGCCAACCATTAATTGGATAATTTTTTTGTTTTGCCATTTTTAGGTGTACAATTCAGTGGCATAAAGCACATTCACAGTTTTGTGCAACCATCACCAGAGGATAATTTTCAAATAAGTAAAATTGAAAATATTTATCCAAGCTGAGTTACAGTTCACTTGAGATGCAACTGGCTTTTAGAAGGAGTTTTCATAATTATCAGTAGGGGCATAACTAGGCTGTTTTCATAGTTGGCACCCCTAAAGCAAATGACTCATTGTCAATTACAGTTTATAGTTATATTTGAACTCTTCTTTTTCAAGACTGTACAGGTAATTTTGGCAGTTTATCCTTACATATTTTAAAATACTTCTGTACATAAAATATCTCATGTATAGAAGAGCTGCTAATCCTCAATTCACCTCCAATTCCAGATATGCTGACTTGTTTACAGATTATCCCTCTTAAGAATGGCAATAAGCTAAAAAAGTCTCCAACCTAGAAAGCAATAACTCATTCAGTGCTGTATATGTACAGATGTGCCATTAAACCTCACAAAGCAAATACAGAGATACTAATAAAGACTATACACTCAAAGATTGTGCAACATCACTGTCTCCTAACACCGAAACCCAAAAGGATGCTTTGTGAGTATTGTGCTTTGCAGAGGAAGTACTAGATAAAAGCTTGTCAAAGTAAAAAGTGACACGTTAGTTCTGCATTGGCATGATTCTAACCACTGCCTCATCTTGAGAATGAATGTTATTTTTAAAAGTCTAAGAGACAGTCAGCTGTGGTAGCTCATGCCTGTAATTCCAGCACTTTGGGAGGCCAGGGTGGGAGAACTGCTTGAGGCCAGGAATTTGAGACCAGCCTGAGCAACACAGTGAGACCGGTCTCTTAAAAAAAAAAAAAAAAGTTTAAAGGACAAGAGAAAATATATAACATTGTCCCTGGTATGTTGTCTGGTTAATTTTTTCCTAGGGTAAAAATCCTGGCCCCCTAACAGCATCTGCACTTGATCTTAGCCAAAAGGCAGAGAAGTGATCCCAACAGCTTCTAATTAATTAGTTCACCAGCAATGATTAGTTAAGACAATAATACTTTTACTACCCTTACTTCAACAGGGCTTCCCCCAGGCCAGGATTTCCCGTGTCAAAGAGGTAGCAGGAAAGGGAGAGTGTAGACAGAATTCGAACCCTTTCCACAGTCACATGAGAAATTAAAATAGAGGTTGCACAAAGAATATTTAATTTATAGTGCTTCACTGTACTGTCCACAGTGAAGATGCAAACACATTCTCTCCAGGTATGCTAGGAGAATGCAGGTGGTGCTGTACCCCTAACAGGCACTCACTGCCTGTTTCTCACAGCTGGCACCAACAGGGACAATGGGCTTAGCCCCAGCTCCGTCTGGAAAATGTCACTGTCCCATCAATCTCCCCCGGGCAGACAGAGACAGCTTGTATTTAACATCTCACCTACAGGTTGGAGGCCTCAGCAGCAGGAGGGGCAGCTGCTAAGGCTTACAAATGCCCAGCCCTGAGTAAAATGCAGAGCTGTCATTGTTGGGCTCTGAAGATGAGAACTTTTCCTCAAGTCCCCTGAGTGCTAATCGTGACCCATCAGAGGTGTATTTGAGTGATTTAACTATGGGAAATTTCAATAAGATGATGCTGTGATCTTGTACTTAACCTTTAGTTAACTGGCAAGCAAAAAGGCTTAGAATGAGCGTGTTCACAAGGGTGAACAGCCCTCTGGCCCCCTCCTAAGCTCTCTTACCTAAAGAGCCTGCACTCCTTTGCAGTTGGTGTCAGAAACATCACTAGAGTTCTATTCTTTTGAAGGGAGAGGGCAGCACAGAAGAAGAATGGGTATGTAGGCTTCATCTCACGGTGTATTTAAGAGGAAAACATGCTCCTGTAGTCAGTTTAGAGCTCAGGGCTTTCCTGAAAGAGGACCAGTAGGGCCTTGTTGCTCAGCTGGTCACTCACTCCCTTGGTCAACAGTAATCAAAAGTGACGCCAAGGAAAACCTGCCAGAAAACCTTTCCCCTTGACTCCTGGCATGTGTCACAGGTGAGGTGTGGGCAGGAAGGGCTGGCCCACAGCTTCTAATAAGATCGGGACAGAGCAAGGTGGGTTTGCAGAGAGGAAGGCAGAGGAACATACAGCCCTGTTTTATTTGGGGGAGAGGAAGGGGTGGGGGAAAGTACAGGCAATTCTAAAATATGGAATTTCTGCTCTCACTCTATTAACTCTTGGGAAAAAGCTCCTCAGCCACCACCTTTCAAAACCTTCCGTGATCATTAAACAAAGAATGTCGGTCAGTACAACCAGAGTCGGACCGCAGCTGGAAAATCCGACTCTTCACCTTAGCTCCCCAGGTAGCGGCGAAAGAACCCAGGGCGACGCGTGTCCAGTCACCGTGCTCCATCCGCAACGCAGCACGACGCAAACATTCACAGATGCCCGGACAGCAACGCCGAGCGCAGAGGAAGAGCGCCTGGTTTTGAATGTACATTTTCAGTTTCGCTGTCCCGAAACCAAGAAAAAATGCACACGAGTGCCAAAAGATGCTCCAGAGAGAGGGAAGGAACGCTGGCTACTCATCCCAGGAAGCCAACTGTGGGTCACCAGAGGGGGGTCACAGACGGCCGAACACTAGCGGTAGTTTCTGTGCAGATGTTTGAAAACTGACCACTAAGTCCTGGGGACACTCGGCGTGGAGCGCACCGGGGGCCCGATTTCTTTCAATTTAGTGCGGATACATGGTAGTTTACTAGGTCTATACCTGGGCGAGCGGTCCCCAGCCTCCCTCCGCGCCCAGCCCCGCGCCCCGCCGATGGTCACTCACCAGAACTCCACCGGCTCGGCCGCCCCCGCCGCGAGCCCCCTTCCAGGTCTCAGAGGGCGCCGCGAGTCCCGCCAGCGCCGGCCCGCCAGCCGCGCTCGCCGGAACACCGGGGCGGACGCGGCGGGCAGCCAGAGGGACCCGAGTGGGCGGTCCCGTGGGCCGCGCAAGCCCCAGCCGCGTCCTTATCTGCGCCCAACGGGAGCGCGTCGGGGCGGCCAGGGTGGGGGCGCCGGTGCGCCGCGGAGATAGTCGCCCACAGCGCCGCGCAGGCTCTGCGGAGGCCGAGGGCGCCGGGGAGGCCACGCCGGGGAAGGGCTTGAGCCTCCGCCTCCCGGGAGCGCCGACCGTGCTTCCCCCTCGGCAGGAGCGACTGCATCGGCCGCCGCGCGCGCACCCCTCCCCGGACTCCTCCGGTCGGGGCGGGCCAGGGGGTGCTCGGCCCCGCCCCCCCGCCCCGAGGGGCCCCGGCT
The DNA here is from genome assembly GCF_000956105.1 of Propithecus coquereli. NCBI lineage: Eukaryota > Metazoa > Chordata > Mammalia > Primates > Indriidae > Propithecus > Propithecus coquereli. Next base: position 968,382 of record NW_012147819.1, on the reverse strand, counting down.
TTGGAGCCCACGCCCGCCCCCCCAGCCACGCCGAGCCCCGGCGCCCGCCCCTCTGCAAGGGCCGCCACACAAAGCTCCCAGAAGTGGGAGTGGGAGGGGTCGGGCTAGCCAGGGGAGGTGGCTGTGCGAATCGAAGCAAAACGGGGGTCTTCCGGTTCGCGGACCCCGGGTCAACGGCGGCCGCCCGCCCTGGGCCCCGCCTCTCCTCGAATGTCCGCGGCGACACCTCCCCAAGTCCCGGGTCTGGGTCGAGGGCGCGAGGGAGAGAGCCTCTCGGCCGCACTGCGGCTCGGCCAAAAGAGTGCAGGGAGAGCCGGCGAGAAAAATCACAGAGGGGAGACTCCTGGCGTTTGAAGCCGGAGTCAGGATTAAACAGAACCCGCGGTCCAACAGCTGGGGGGCATCGCCGAGTCTGGAGGGTGACCCGCCAGCCCACCGGTTTCCTCCTCATACTTGTGCAAGCGCGGGGCGCAACTTCTAACCTGAACTTCGCACGGCCAAAGCAACTGTGCAAGAGCGAGAACTGCCTGCTTCTTGGTCCCCGTCACCGGACTCGGTCCCCGCCAACCCCGCACCCACTGTCACAGGGGCAAGTCGTGGCTCCCGGCTGGTGAGGGAGCCGAGCGCGGCGCCGCAGCTGCGCGTTCTGTGCGGGGACGCCGGCTCTCTCTGACCGGCTGGGACAAACTGGGGGGCAGTTGATCTGAAGTTTTAGCTAAAGCTAAATCAACCGACCCAGGGCCAATCCAGCTCCGAGGCAGTACGCGATGGAGCTCGTTCTCCGAACGCGGGTCCAGACCCGCGCGTCTTCGCCTCAAGGGTAAGGGAGGCCGCCAGAGTGAGCCGGGCGGATGTGTGCGGAGCTCGAACCTCCTCCCCAGCCTTCCCAGCGCGGCTCGAAGGAAGCCGAGACCCGGCACTCACTGGCCGCCCTTCCCGGCGCCCCTCGCCCCGACCCTCCCGACCCCCGGCCTCTGGCTCCCGCAGCCCCGCGACGCGGTCACCCTCGCCTCGGCCGCGCGACTCCCACTCACCTGCGGCCGGTGCCCCCCGCTCCCGCCGCGCGCACCGCCGCAGCCTCCAGCCGCAGTCTCCCAGCGCCGCCGCCGCCGCGGTCACTGCAGGCCCCGCCTCCCGGGACAGCGAGGGGCAGGGCGGGGCGGGGCGCAGCCGCTGCCTCAGGTAACAATGCTGCAGACCAGGCTGCTCCTCCAGCCGGCCGCGAAGGGCAGCACGCCCTTTCCTGCTCCGCCCCCTTCCTCGCTCCCCCTTGCACCCTCCGAGCGCCACCGTCGCCGCCACCGCGCTCTCCCTCACCTGCGCGGGGCCCCGAGGGCCTGGAAGCTGCCACCGGGCACGCTGCACCTGGCACCCGAAGACTGGCGCGGGGCCGGGCCGTCGGCCGCGGAGGGAAGTAGGGGCGGCGGGAGACGGAGGTAGCTGGGCTGCCGAGGACAGCCAGGTGTCCTCGGGAACGAGCGAGGGGAGCGCCAAGCTGGCTTCTGAACCGGCGAGTGCCTTCCACAAAGGAGCCTTTGCGGCAGCCTCCCGGACGTGCTCCCCTGCGCACACGCGCGCGCACACACCGCACACTCACATGCACGCACGCACCCCGCGCGCTGCACACACACACACACGCTCAGGCCCCCTCTGCCCCACACTTGTTTCTCCAGGCGGGGCCGGGATTTGGGCCCGGTCAGTTCCTCCATGGAGCCTGCCAACCTGTAAGTTGGTTATCTTTTTTTTTTCTTTTTTAAATCTCAAAGATGATGGTAAGAGGAACCTTTCAGTTGTATTAAAACGAAGAAAGAAAAAAAAAAGTCCGTTCCAGGCCTGATAGAATGAACCGACGCTGTCTGGGAAAGGCACACTCCTCATGGAAGGAAACAGGGGAATCGATTTAATCGCATCTTTTCTCCAAACTGACTTGCGACGGCAGGCAGCGAGTAGCGAGTAGTGAAAGGAAACCTATCCCGGGCAAACCGGCTGATCAAAAATCAACTGCTGGGGTGGGAGGCGCCCTCTGCGGGGATGAAGTCATCGCTACCTTTCCCTGGGTGATCCCAGATAACCGACCTGGGCTTTTCCAGCCTCAGGTGCCTGGTGACTTCCGCCTCCCCCACCCTGGTCCTCGGTCCCTGAAGAGGACAGAATTCCTGACGTCCACAGACAAGCCTTGGCTAGAGAAAGGGAAACTAAATCAACCAACCAACAAACACCTGTGCCTGCCAGTAGCCCATTTCTTGGCCATCCATGGGGCTTCTACTCACCATGAGGAGACATGGATCCAACTGAGACCACAGACAGTATCAAGCAATGGGAGTATGTAATGAAAGACAAAGTCCCATGCTCAGGGAGCTAATATTAATCCCAAAGGATCATTGACTACAAGGCCGAAGTTAAATTACAGCAGATCGAAAGTGAGGTGCAGATTGGCAGCCTCTCCTTTTCTCTTACTGTCAGCCTCAGTAGATGGGGAGTCCACACCCCCTGCATCCTTCCCACTCCTCAAGCCCTGTGACCATGGGCTTCCCCCACAACTGTCCTGAGCATGCACTCTAAACTCAGCCACTTTTTGAGGGGTCAAGTCTGGCGACCCATCCTGGCTCCTCCTCCCTTTGATCTCCTTGGGGCTTCCTGGCCGCCAGGCCTCCTCTCTGCTTCTCTGGCCTTCTGTGCTGACCCTTCTTTTCTGTGAGGACAGTAACAAGGTTCTTCCAACTCTCGATCTCCCATTATCCCATGGGTATTGCCTTTTGACTTCAGCCTGGGCCGGTCCAGATGTTGGGCCTGAAGCTTGTATAATTTGTGAGGGGGCATATTAAAGAAAAACAATAAAAATTTATAATACAAACACAACACCAGGTACGGATCCCTTGAAAGGGCCCAGGGAAAATAAGGAACGTGGAAACATAAGCTTCAAGGTAAATCTACTCCTGTCTTCACCTCTATGTCATGGACTCTTGAATCCGTATTGTTCTTGTAATATCTCAAGTCCAAATTCAAAATCCAAAAGACAACTCATCTTTCTCTCAAAACTAGTACTCTTCTCCCCTCCCTTTACCTAAGACGTAGTTTTAAAATTTGAACTCCTAGCTTTTCCTTTGATTCTTTTTCTCTCTTAAATTCCTTATATCCAAGTATTTGCCAAATTTGCTGCTCTTTCTCAAGTAATGTATCTTATACTTGTGCTGTACATCCACTGTCACCACAGTATCCCCAATTAGAGGAAGGGAACCGATACTTATTTGCTGTTGCGCCTGTATCAGGCACCAAACTTGATTCTCACGATGATCCTAGAAAGCCCGCATTCTGATTTCCTAGCTTAGAGAAGGTCAACTGGATGGCTGCAC
>NW_012147819.1:957881-964824 GCF_000956105.1 Propithecus coquereli | reverse complement strand
ATATATATTTTTAGTTGTCCAGCTAATTTCTTTCTATTTTCAGTAGAGATGGGGTCTTGCTCTTGCTCAGGCTGATCTCGAACTCCTGAGCTCAAACGATCCACCCGCCTCTGCCTCCCAGAGTGTTAAGATTACAGGCGTGAGCCACCGCGCCTGGCCAGGTTATTGTTTTTAAAAGTATAATCTCATCATGTTACCTACCTCTTCAGCACCTTCTATAGGTTCCCATGTGTGCCTCCAGGAAAAAGGCAGCATTCTGGAGTCTGACAACCTGGCCACATCCTACCTTCCTCTCTCACAATTTGATGCGTCCCATTCACTCAAGCAGCAAGGTGGGCTGCCCCTGATTATGTCATACTTATTTTGACTCTCATAGTTCATATTAGGTGGGCAAACAGTACTTGAATGAAGCACAGCACAACTCTTCAACAGAGCTCCTATGTTAATGGATGGGATCTAAATTTGCAAATCTAGAAGACAATTTATTCTTCATCTATTAGTATGCTTGTTGTCTAACTGTATCCCAAAAAGGTGCCAACCAGCATTTGAGTAGAGCTGGCTCCTGAAGCCATGTGTGCTCAAAGTCAGCCCAGCCACTGGTATTTGTGGCTTGGAGGTGACGGCTGCTGCTACTTGAGGGGCTCTTGAGTGGTGAGTGGTGTGGTCAGTTCTCACTTTTTCAACCAAGCCAAACCTCTCAGAGTGTGTTAGTAACTTAGTGCGGAGCAGGCAGTGGGTCCTCAAGCCAGGCGCCAGCACCAAGCCCTATAGAAGTTCTAGTGACTCTGGAAGCTGAGGTGTGAGGATCCCTTGAGCCTAGGAGTTGGAGGCAGCAGTGAGCTGTGATGGCACCACAGCACTCCAGCCTGGGTGACAGAGCAAAACCCCATCTCAGGGGGAAAAAAAAGAAAAATCTTGTTTTCCTGCTCCATCTGCAGCTTGCTCTTCCTTCTCCCTGGGCTGCCTTTTCCAGAATGCGCCATTTCCTGAACCCAATTCACTTTGTTTCTTCTAGCTTCTACCTCCTAGGCCCTGAGGCTTTTGGTGTCTCCTACATCAAGTATTTGTATTTGATTCTGTCATTAGGAACCTCTAAACAAAGCCTTCAAACCAAAATGAACAAATTTCAGAGAAATTTAAGTCTAAAAGAAACCTATACAATTGCTTAAGGAGTAAATCTAATTCATGGGTCCTCTAGGGCAGTGGTCCCCAACTTTTTTGGCACCAGGGACCGGTTTCATGGAAGACAGTTTTTCCATGGATAGGGGGTTGAGGGGCAGGGGGCACCTGTGGACCTCTGTGGCCTGGTCCTTAACAGGCCATAGACCAGTACCAGTCCGAGGCCTGGAGGTTGGGGACCACAGCTCTAGGGAACCATATTGAAATGAGTCTCCTATGGCATAAGATTGAGGCATCAAACTGATTTTTAAATCATTCTCTCTCTCTGTCTCTGTCTCCCTCTCTCTCCTTCCTTCCCTCCCCTCTTCCCTCCTTCCCTGTCTCTATTTCTGTGATACAGACCAAGATCTACTTTACCTAATCTTTAATCTTTATTCTTTTTAAAATATATATCTCATAAGATCAGTTGTTCAGTATTCAGACTATAGGCTGTATCCTTGCCTCTCAAAATTGGAAATTGCAGAAAGAAACAAACTTTGTCCACTCTATAGTTAAACAGATTTGCAGACAAATGCAAAGACTTAACAAGCCTCCTTCTGGTAACATCTGTCTCTAAGAGAAACTGCTAGACCTTGTTTTCTTCAAAGGGTAGAAAGTGTAAAATAAATAAAATCAGCAGAATTGTTACTGTCACTATGAATGCAAATTTGCATCAAATATGAGAAAAATGCAAATGTCATAGTACTATAATTTTCCAAGCAACTTTGGAACTGGCAAAGTGATATTTGTGAAGGCTAAGAAATTTAAAATGGTAAGTTGCCTTTAAATACAATAAATAGTGACTAGGCTCTGATCATTCAGAGGGAGAAACTTTTTTTCTGGATGCTAATTAGTGATCTCTAAAAGTTTTAAATAGAAAATGCCGTCACATGTGATTTTAATATCCATGTAGTGCCCATGGCATTTCCCTTGCCAGAAGTGAGTACAGGTACTTTGTCAGTAACAGTGCCTGATTTGTTTGAGGGTAGGAGAGATTAAAGGCAATTACCCAACATACAGGAACAAGGTAATAAGACACCTGATGGCACTCATCCCTGCCTGTCTATACTGCATTTCCTTAAAGCCATTTGTCCATTTTCTCCCTTTTAAGGTGCGTGTGTGCACGTACGAGTGTGTTTTGGAGACTAGGATGGAAGAGGAGACCAAAGAAAACAAAATACTGTGTATATCACTGAGTTTTCACCTAGAAAACCTTCAGCTAGGCCTTGTTTTAGCGTACAATTGATTCAGTGCTTAGAAAACTGGTTGGTATAAGTCATGTAGGGTCTGGCTGTTACTCAAACCTTAAAGAGAAGACAGCTTTCAAATATAACATGAAAACATCACTTCTTTCCGTTACCCATTATCAAAAACAAGTGTGTGCGTCTCAGTAAGAGGAATGAAGTTAAAGAGTATGTCAGATGCCAGTTTCTTTTGCTATGGGTTGTAACTGTTTTCAAATTGTTTCCCCTTCTAAGAAGCTGGAAGAGCAAACAGTAATTTGAAACCATAACACACACACTAGAAGCAGACTCCAAACAAACCTAATGAATCAACAATATTGGGGTGTGTGTGTGTGTGTTCTCTGGGCAAATACTATGTGCACATCCCAGGCAGGACTCTGTAGGACATACAACGGTGAGCAAAAGGACATATTGGTGACTTAGCAATTTGTAAAGTCCTTTTTGCTCCCCTCGGAAATCCAGTGTGTGCTTAATTTAGTGGACCAGCTATGGACAATCCCACTAAGCTTCTATTTTTAATAAGAAGGTAAATACTTTGGTTATGATAGCAAGTAATAAACCAGCCCACAACAATCATAATCAGTATTTCTCAAGTAGAGTTGGAGAAATAATTAAAATCAACCACTATGGAGAAAGTTAAAGGGGGTAAAGTTTTTGTTGGAAATACTACTATTCAAGTTTTGACTGGCTTTGCACGCACAGAGGATCCTTATCAGATACTTAGCATGACAATTAGCTCCGTTTACATGCCTTTGTGGACCCGACCAGGCTAAAAATCGAAGGGGGCTCTATCGGGGTTAAATCTAGGACTTCTTTCATCTTCCCTACTAACTCACTGGCCCCCCACTGAAAAAAGAGGGTGCTGTATTTAATCTAACTCAAAGAGGTTGGTATTAAATATTCCACCATTCATATTTTAAAGTGGATGAAAAAAATTTCCCTCACATTTCTAAATCCCTTTTATCTAGTGTTTTTGTACATCAACTTTTGTATGTTAGATAGTAAATTCTATATTAGATACTAAAATAGAGTAACATGTATCTGTACAATATATTCTCTTGGTGATGATTTCTTGGAGTAGGCTGGAAAAAGGCAAATAACATGTAATCGTTCTCGAAATGTTGCTGGTTTTCTAAGTCAAACTATAGGCTTCCTACCCACACGACCCGTTTGCTGAAGGCACAGGTAACTGAATTTCTGAATTTTGGGGTTTTGAATTGTGCCCTGCTTCCTGTGGGGTGATTGATGGGCAGTGTCACTGCAGGTGTCTGTTTCACATGGCGGGGGTGGGAAGGGGTCGCAGGGCAAGCACAATTAAACACAGGACATTTGATTGACACTGTAAAACAGAATTATTTTTATGCTGGAAATGGCTCCCCCCTTCCCCTGCCTGCAAAAAAAAAAGATGCAATTTCTCTTCCCAAGGGAACCGAAAACCCTCTCTCTGTGAATTATTTACCCAAAATTTGGGGTCACAAAGACACATTCCATTTGTAATTTTAAAAAGATTATAAAGAAGGGAAAGCAGAGAAGATACTAGATGTTTACACAAATTCATTCATCCCTCCTCACTCCTCATTATGAAGATCTGAGCATATGTTGTAGCTTTGCATTCTTTCCTTCACAAGCTGCCTTCTTCACAGTTCATCTTGTTCAATGAGGAGACTCATTTCCAAGGGCAGCTCCTTGCCTGCTGGGCATGACCAGGTTAAACCTTGTCTACTGGAGGGGAAGGCAGAGATGTGAATCCTACCCCAGCAGCTCCACTGCACAGGGGCTCATAGAAAGGCGGGCCCCTTGTAGTCCCTGTGCTCGCGCTCGTAGTGCAGAGTCTACAGAAGTTCCTTGATGGCTCAGAGCCCTTTGTCCTGGGTAGAGGCTGCATAAGGAAATCAGAGGACTGGAGCAAGGACAGGGTCATAGAGGAAGAAAGAGGGCCATGGAGATTTATGATCCATTCCCAAATTTTTATTAGTATCCAGATTTTTAACAAAAGTCATATGTCATTCTACCTTTAGCCAAAGCTCTTGAGATAATGGCAGAAGATACATTGTTTTTGGTATGTGTTTCTTCTTTGTCATAATAAGCCAATTTCTTCTTCATTAGGCAGCAAAAATCGATACTGCAGTAAAGAACTTATCTGCCAGAATTGTTTTCAAATTCACCAGGAAACCATTTTTGTAGATTCTAAGTCTCCCCTGAGTGACCTTGAAATACCCACGCACCCCAGTCCTTGTGTGCCTGTAAGTTATAATCCACACACTTGAACGGTTAGGTTAACTAGTTATTAATTTCTTTTCCTTCTCAAAAATGGAAGCAGTTAGGCTGACCTCCAAATCAAAACTAAGATCATACATTAAATTACTAAATATTCTAACCAACAATTTTCCCCTAATGACCTAGAAGCTTTGCATGAATTCTGCCACTTCAACTGTCCAAATATATTCTAGTGCCACTAGGTAAAAAGGAATCAAGCATTCTATGTTGGATTGACCGGCAGGGAAATAAGGTGTTAAGAGTCAAAGCCTACAAGTAAATAATATTGTACTATATTAAAGATTCATGGGAGGTTTAGTTTGACAACATGGATAGGACCATCTGCACTGACTGAGCTGCTATGGTATAATGGTAAAATGCATCCTTCCCCCCAACACACATGCATGCACAGAATCAAGACATTCCAGTCTGGAGCTGAAGGCTGGCTGCTTCCATACTCAACCACTAATAGTATGTTCTCCAAACTAGTCCTTCCCTTCCCCACACCATTCACTCCTATGATTTGTATAGACTTTCTCCCCCATTAAACCAAAAAGTTTCAGGGCAAGGCTGTCTTCTTCATCATTACCCGAAGGCTCTGACAGTTGTTGGTAGCCAATGTGTCTGGCACCTCAACTTGTGATCCTCATCACCATAAAATGACACCAGTGGGCCTGTGGTCACTAAAAGCCCCAGCAGTGCTAATCATGGTTATTGAAAACATTGAGTGCCTTTTATGTGCAAAGCACAGGAAGGGCTACAAGAATGTTCAAAACAGTTCTTGCCTTCCAGAGGCTTCTATGGTCCAGAAAGGAAACCACCAGGTTCAAACCCTTTGAAGCCTGGCCCTCTTCAGGGCGTTAGTGGAATCAGGTGATGAAAGTCAACAAGGGTAAGCTGACCAGTCATTCAGCAAATACTCATGACCGTTTAAACTTACACATTTTTTTAAAAAACTCACTTGATAGTCTCAGTGAGTTAAGATGTAAGAGCACGTGAAGAGAGCAGCCAGGTATCATGACATTTTTTGGCAAACTGAAGAAATGTAGACTTGCACAGGCCAGGTAAGTGAGACATTTCAGAAGACATGCTGATGTTTGACCCGGAGCAATGCAGCCCAGCTTTGAACTGAAAAACAATTCCAGCTTTGACATGGTTTGGGGAGAAGAGTGATGGGGATTGAGTTCTTTCTTCTAAAATTTGATAAGGCGATCAGGCAAAGAGGATTGAGAATTGAAGCGTGTAGCTTGGATCTTCTGGTTCTTTTAGGGGTACACAAAGAGCTGGGGATTCCTGATTTTAAATAAGGAGAAACTAACTTGGTAAGACAAGTGTCTGGCTCTGTCACGGCTTGGGCTAAACTGTTTCCATAAGCTAGGTATACAGGACTCCGAAGAAGCCACTGTAAGGAAAAACGATATAATCACTTTTCATATAATGAAAAGTCACCAGACTAAAAATTAAATTAATCATGAAGTTCTCCTTAATTAATTGGATAGTCCCAGTTCACTACTAGTGAACAGGAATTCACATAAAATGAGCTAAAAGGACTAAATAGGCAGGGTTCTTCCTAGAATAAATGAAGGTCAGTGTTGAGGTCACTAGCAAGGAAGTCTGGAGTAGCTTGGACTGAAGCTACTTGTGTTTTGGGGAAAAAAGACTTGTTTTCATTGCTCTAGTCATGAGCACAAATAGTGACTCAAAAAGCTTGAAAACTCGAAGACAACAAAACTCTTATATGTCGTACTTTTTATTAAAGGACAAAGGGGCAAGTTAGGGCCAGAGCCTGCTCTGAAGCTTTAATACTTTACATTCCCTTGTGAGTTTAGGCAAGGTCTCCTATAACACACACACACACACACACACACACACACACACACACACACACACAAACACACACACACTCACATTACTAGATTTGGAGCTGTTCACTGCAGTTTCTAATTTCTCTCATTGTATGGCTGGCATAATTGGAGGAAAATGTTAACTAAACTTCATAAATAAAGTCTGGTGAGCCTTTTCAAAGAAATACAATTTTGAGAAAATAAAGACATTCAGATTATTTTTTAAAAGACTATACCAGAGGAAATCTAGGGGACGAATTAAAGGTCTATCCTCAAGTGGCCAACACCAGTCCAAGAAGAAATTGTTAGTGCCTCCATCAGGAATTACCTGAACCTCTTCAGGGTGTTAGTGAAATCAGGTGATGAAAGTCAACAAGGGTAAGCTGACCAGTCATTCAGCAAATAAATACTCGACCGTTTAAACTTACACTTTTTTTTTTT
>NW_012147819.1:955372-956954 GCF_000956105.1 Propithecus coquereli | reverse complement strand
CTAACATTGGGCCATATTTATTTTACGACATCTTTCTCTCCTTTTTCTCTCTCTTCCAGCTCTCTCCATATATGTATGTATGAATGTATGTATTTTTGCTGAATCACTTTAAAGTTGATTGTAGACATCATGCCACTTTGACTTTAAGTACCTGAGGCACACATCTCCTAACAAAGCTAGCTGTGCTCCTACATCACCACAATGTAATACCATATCTAAAAAAATTTACAGAAGTTCCTCGTAGCATCAAATACTCAAATTATTCAGTTCCCCAAATGTCTTCGAGTAGCTAATTTTTTGTTTTATTTTTATTATTATTTTTTAGAGACAGAGTCCCACTCTGTTGCCCAAGTTGGAGTGCAGTGGCATGATCATAGCTCACTGTAACAACTAATCCTTGGGCTCCAGTGATCCTCCTGCCTCAATTTCCATAGTAGCGGGGACTACAGGCCTGTACCACCATGCCTGGCCAATTAAAAAATTTTTTTTGTGAAGATTGGGACTTACTATGTTGCCCAGGCTGGTCTTGAACTCCTGACCTCAAGGGATCCTAACGCCCTTGACCTTGCTGGGATTATAGGTGTGAGCCACGATACCCAGCCCTATTAAGCTAATTTTTTGAATTGTGATCCCAAGTCTTTTATTTTATGAGTATTTCTAAATTTTTCTTTCTTTTGTGACTTTTTGAAGAGATCAAGCCAATTATCTTGTAGAATGTCTCAAATTCTAGATTTGTCCAATTGATTCCTCCTGGTATCATTTAACTTGTTCCTTAGTCCCCTGTGTTTTCTGTACACTGCAATTAAATAAGGTAAAAGACTTGATTAGATTCAGGTTGAACAATTCTAGCAGAAATATCTCGTAAGTGATGTCGCATAATTTACATATTATATCTGAGGCACATGATTACCAGGTTATTAGTGATGCTAAATTTGATCACGAGTTAGATGGTGAGCACAAATCTCTTCTTATTAATGGAACTTTTTCCCCTTCCAAATTGAGCCATAGGTAGCCATGCTTTGGTATCATGGAAATACTCTGTTTTCCTTTGATCTTTCACCTAATGATTTTAGCATCCACTGGTGATTCCTGTGTGAATCAGTCAGTTTAGTTGAGGGCTGCAGTATGGTGAATTTTCTAATTCCGCCATTCTTTCTACAGTTTTTAAAACTAGCCATTCTTCTGTAAACATACCAGTATCTTAGGTAACATCCTAACATTAATTTAGAATGAATTGTAAGTATTCTGCCTCTTTTATAACTCAAATGAAATAGCAGTGCAACCACCGAATACTTTTCTGTATTTGAATTTTGGGTTAAAAATTGAACACATTTTTATACATGGCTCCTTTAAACAAGAACTATCTATGCAAGGAGTTGAGGATACAGAGTGAATAAAACAGCCTACACTGTGCCTTTCTCAAGAGTTTAGTGTCTAGCCATAGTAAGTATATATTCCTGAAAGAAAAGAAGTATAATTATCTGCCTGAAACTTTAGGTAGTTTTTCATAAAAAGCTTCCTAATGTAGAATCAGAAGTCACTGGTGGCGGGGTGGGGGAGAATAAAGGTAAAGTAACACAGA
>NW_012147819.1:948355-954197 GCF_000956105.1 Propithecus coquereli | reverse complement strand
GTAGGATTATTACAAAATGCAGGTATTTATGTAGTACTTTGTGAAAATTAGCACAAATTATACATGAATTTTGCACTGTATTAGCAACTTAGCCAATTTATTTTTCACACCTGTGGTCATCTCCAGTGAAACCTAAAGGAGACTGGGCACATTTTGAGATAGTTATATTATTTTTCCAAATAACAGTCCCATGATTAGGAGAAATTTATCTTTAGTTTTTTTCAGTATACATAATTTTATGTTATATAACACTTTTCAGGCTCACATGATTTCTTTTGCAGAATACTACAAGTTAAAGATCAGTGGATAGAAGGAATAAACATCTTATATACCTCGCAATGTACTTAATATGAATCCATTTGGGGTTGGATTATTTTTTCAACTGAGAAGATATTTAATATACATTGTACTTAACTTCGGAATAAACGTGACACTTTTGCCACATTGATTTAATTATGTAAATGAAATGACAGGTTTTAAAGGGGAATTCATGTATTTAGTTGCAAATACTTACCTGGCATTACATTTGGAGATGGAGGTTGGCTAAGTCAGTTTAATATATTTTGAAGCCTTGGATCTTCATGTGTTAAAAAAAAAAGCATGTTACATAATCTCTAAGGAATCTTCTAGTTTCACACTCTGTGGGATAAGCTTCAACATTATCAGTGTGTTTTGAATACATAAAGATGCTTCTTAAAGTCTAGATTTCAGCTAAATTGCTTCTGAAAGACTGGGTCCTTCCTGGACCCTAAGGTTTGGAAGCATTGGGATGAAGAGTTCAATTTCACAGACTAGTTCTTCAGTGCATTTTTTTTCTTAAATAAATTCTATTTAATGAGAGAAGCGTCAGCCATTTCCATCCATCCCTCTCTCCCTCCCCAACACTCCACATCCCCAAGATCCCCAAATCCTGATTATTCAGCCTTTGTCTTGACAGTTTTTCCCTTTTCACCTCAAACATTTATAAAGCGATGTCCTGCAGATTCTATACATTATTTCATTTTAAGTATACAGTACTAGCTTTAAAAATATACTAAACAGGTACATGTGTATGCTCTTGGAGGTGTAAACTGGCACACTCTTTCTGGAAAGCAAACAGGCAATATATGACAGTCTTAGAAGTGTGTATATACTTTCAGGGCCGATTTCCACTTCTTGGACTATAAGGGAATAAGGCAACAGTTTTTTTTTTTTTTAAGACAACACATGAACATGAATGTCTTAAAGAGATTCATCTTATATATAATAACAGTGTAAAGATGAAGGCAGGCATGTTAACGGATATTCAAGCCAGAGCTTATAATATAAAAAATTGGTAACTAAAATATCCAACTTCAGGGGCGTTAGGTGCTTCCATGCAGTACTTACTCACTTGGGCAGGTACTTAATTATCTTCTATTTTTGAAATTTTCTTCTAATTCTTTTCTACAACGAACACAGATTACTTTCCTGACAAAGTAAATGTACCACTCTGTAATACGTTAATTTTTTTTCTTACATGTACCCATTACCCAGAATCACTATTTTTAATTTACTCTAAAAAATCATCAATCCATGAGACTAGTTAGCTCCTTAGCTGCTACAATTGTTATTGAAATGTGGTAAGACCGGACATGTTCAGCCCTCAAAAGGGATCCAGATTGAGGAAAAAAATAACTTACTGAGCTAGAACAATTACAAATGACAGAAGCACCATTTTTTGTTGTTTTTAAAGTTCAAAAAAGACAAATTATATCATATGTTCTCAGAATTTCCAAATAGTTACTGCTTACTTTAAACTCTGACGAGGCAGAGAAACAATGTACTGCAGCAAACACTTTTAATAAGAATACAAAATTCACACCAGAGGCACATTCTGGGGAATGTAAATGAACTATCACAAGTAGTATTTCTGCTGGAAGAATAAAATAAGGCTCTCTCAGAGTACAAATATACAGGAAGGAATGATTTAAAATAGGTTTATGATTTACAATCACATTACATTGTATTAAGCACTCAAAACAGGCATATTAATTAAAAAGCTGGCTAAAAGGCATTTGAACATATATAACAAATCTTACTGTCCACAAAATTCATGTTTAACAGTAATTTTAAGTACTTCATTTCAACACAAGAAACGAACAGATGAAGAGATATCTCTCAAAATATTAATTATGACAAAAAAATCAAAGGAACTTTACATTTAAAAAGGATTCATTACTGATAGAACCAGACAGTGGACAGGGCAACCACTTAACACAAAATCAACAGTGCTGAGCAACTACATCAGTACTGGCCTTTTCAATCCTCTTTCTTCCTGGTAGCAGCACACTGTCCCAAATTACCTTTTCATTATGCAATTGAAAAAAATCCTTCTGTTTTCCCATTCCTCAAAAGGTATCAAGAAAAACCAAGCAGCAAACTCAAAAGTTGATTTTACCATAAACCTCAAATATGGTTTAACATGTACAAAGGAACCCAACATTTATACACAGTGCTCCTTTCCAAGGAAGGAACAGACACATCAAACATTATCTGAAAGGGGTTCTTTATGGATTATGTACATTGGTTGAACGAGAATTAATGTATCTGAGAAGGCACATATCTGTGATTTAAGGCTTAAACGGTATTGTTACATATGGAAGTCAGTAAAAGCTGTCTAGGCATTCACTTCTATCAAAACGGAATTTACCCAAAAACTAGCTTTCTAAGCACAGATTTCTACTCTAGAACCCATCAAGAATTTCCATTCCCAAGTCCACCTGTGAAAAAAATTCTCTTAAGCAGGTTTCATTATGAATCAAAAGAAATTACAAACATAACTGCCAATGACTTTGGGTGATGCTAATTCATAAGCTTAGAAATGACACGGTGATTCCTATGTCTTAAAAAAAAAATCTAAACAAAATTACAATGGTACAGATTCATTTTTAAAAAGGTATTTGCCACAACTCCACAAGCTAATCAGTCATTCATTAGAGCTGCTGCCTCTGTGTGGACGCTGCAGGAACACCATATAATTTTACTCTGCAAAATAGTCTCTTTTTTCTTTAAGACAATACATGAAAATAATCTCTTAAAGATGTTTAATATATTCATATATAAAATATCTGATGTTGATACAAATCATGTAAACCTCCCTTTGGAAAAGTTACAACTGGCCCTCATTTCCAGGACCAAAAAACCTTGATTTTTTATCTTGTCAGTGCAAATCTATATTAGATGTCTTCAAACTACAGAAATAGCCATCAACCCTCACAATACAAAAGGATTTCTCAAAAAGGGAAATTATTGTGTTCAGATTATAGAAACTATGTTTACATTAAAACCACCCATCTTCCCATCAAATTTAACAGTTCAATTGTTAAAGTATGAAAAAGGGAAACTTAAAGCTGTTTGTGCAAGAATCACTACAATGGTTGTCACCCTCCCCACTTCCCTCAACTCTGCTTAATTCTTATTAGGTTTGTTTTGAAATATAACAATGTGACTTTCTTTTTATCCAGGTGTGATTTTACTGTTCTTCAAGCCAAGACGGGGCATCCACTCCAGGGGTTTTCAATTTGATATGGAACTGTTTAAGTGTCTGTTCAAGTTGCTTCTGATTCCCAGCAAAGTAAGCGGCAATGGCATTGTGGAAAAGGACCAGCTGATTGTGCAATACTTTAACCTGTGGGCAGGGCAGAGTTACAAGACCACGCATTAACACCAAAGACAATGAAACAGAAGGTGATTTATTACATCCCTTAATTAAATAGTATATCTCTCCCCAAGAAAAGCTGTTTTAATAATGACAAAGTATTTCACACATGCCGACCCTTGCAGGGTCACTGAGTCTCTGATAACTTTTTAATTACCCCAAAGGGAATAAGTCAGTTTAAGGTGCTAAATATATACTCTGTTAACCATTTTCCAAACATTATTAAGAGCATTAATTAAAAATATCACTAAATTCCCCCTCAAACTAAGTATATTTAAAATCATGTGAGATATCGAAGAGGGAAAATTATATATAATTACTACACAATACATGCTATATACCAAGTATGGACATTATTAAGGCTAAGCTTTATATAAAACCAAGTAGGCTGGATATTTTTAATTACTGCCTTTCTTTGTAAAGAATGAAGCAAGTAGCAGCAAGTATTGCCCAGAAAGTCAATTTACTTAAAGTTCATGTGACTCTCAGTTGTTTTCAACTACTCATTACTTCTAATGGTATCAATAGTCCATTTTAACCAAGTAACACTACTTCTATGAATCTTTCTTAAAGAAATAAGCAAAACATCGCAAAGATTTATGAATTAAGTCGTTTCCTGAGGTTGTACTTATAACTGTAAAATGTTCAACAAGAAAGTATAAAATACATTCTCATTTACCCATCCAATGCAATATTCATTAAAATTGAACTTTAATAATTTTAATGATGTAAAATATGAAATATGATGCCAAGTGAAAAAATAGGATATAAAATTTTATATGTGGCACATCTGTATTCACTAGATTACACACACACACACACACGTTCTCTTTAGCCATTTCTGAAAACGTTTGCTAAAACTGCTGCTCTCAGTTGCCTCTGCCATTGTGACTGAATTTCCGATCTCTTATGGAGAACAGGTTGTCAGGGGTCAAAGGATAGCTCCAAGGGGAAAATGCTTTGACAGAGAGCAGAAAGGTCCCAGATAATGTTAGATACAAAAGAATTTCTTACATAAGGATAAAAAATAAATTATGAAGGAAAACACTGATAAATTAAACTACATTAAAACTCAGAATTTCTATTCATTGAAAGATAGTGAAAAGATAAGCTGCATACTGGGAAAAGGTATCTGCATTATATGTAACCGGCAAAGGATATGTATCTATAAGAGGTGAAGAATTCCCACAAACCAAAAACAACCCAATTAAAAAAGAGCAAATAACAAGGATAAACATTTCACAGAGGAGGAAAACAGGAATGGCCAATTACATCTGAGGAGATATTGAGCCTCATTAGGATATAAGAAAATGCAAATTAAAACTAACACAGGATACTATTTTATACCCTCCATATTAGGAAAACTTAAAACAATAAAAACTCATACATACTACTGACTGGTGTATAAATTTGTACAAGTGCTTTTGAAAACAATTTAGCATTAACTAGTAAAATGAAAGATACATATACTCTATGGAATAGCATTTCAACTCCTCAGAATCTGCTCTAGAAAAATTTGCATATGTGTTCCATGAGACATGTATAATTATGTTCATAGCAGCACTGTTTTTAGCATTAAAAAAATAAGAACATCACCCCGAATTTGTATTTTCAGGAATATGGATAAACTGTGGTCTCTTCATGTAATGGGGATACTATACAGGAGTTAAAAGAAATGAAGTGCAGCTACATGTATCAACATGGATGAATCTCAGGAACACAAATCAGGAGCAAATCAAACCAAGCCGCAGAGGAACACCCACAGTAAGATTCCATTTATATAAAGTTCGAAAACATACGTAACTCAATGATATATTCATATGTGGTAAAACTAGAAAACCAACAGGAACAATAAACATAAATTCATAATGGGGGTTACAGAGGGAGGAGAGAATAGGGGGAAGGGAAAGCACAAGGGGGCTTCAAAAGTGTTAGTGATGTTTTATTTCTTACCTTGTGAGGTGGGAACGTGGCTGCTATTTTTTCCTGTTTTTGTTACTCTTCATATTTTGTCTGTATATTTAACATTCTTTTGAATATATTTAACATTTTTTAGTTACTACAAAAGGGAAAGGGGCCGGGCGCGGTGGCTCACGCCTGTAATCCTAGCACTCTGGGAGGCCGAGGCGGGTGGATTGTTTGAGCTCAGGAGTTCGAAACCAG
>NW_012147819.1:883023-947574 GCF_000956105.1 Propithecus coquereli | reverse complement strand
GGGAGGCTGAGGCAGGAGGATCGCTTGAGCCCAGGAGTTTGAGGTTGCTGTGAGCTAGGCTGATGCCATGGCACTCTAGCCACAGCAACAAAATGAGACTCTGTCTCAAAAAAAAAAAAAGTGCTGTTATAAAAATGAAAAAATAAGCCATATATTGGGAGAAAATATTTACGAAACATGTACCAGACAAAGAACTTGATTCTAGAATATATAAAGAATTCTTACAATTGAATAAGATGACAAACAACCTAACCAAAAAATGGGCAAAAGATCTGAACAGACATTTCAAACCAAGGAAAATATACAGATGGAAAATAAGCACAAGAAAAGATGTTCAACATCTTTAGTTATTAGAAAAATCCAAATTAAAACCACAATGAGGTGCTACTACACATCCACTAAAATGGCTAAAACGAAAAAGACTGCCCATTGGTGAGGATGCAGAACAACTAAATTTTGTACACAATTGGTGGAAATGTAAAATGGTACAAGCATCTTGGAAAAGTTTGTCAGTTTCTTAAAAAGTTAAACTAAATGTTCCTACTATATAACCCAACTATTCCACTCCTAGGTATTTACCTGAGAGGAATGAAAGCATTTGTCCACACAAAGACTAGTATATGAAGGTTTATACTATTGTTACTTGTAAGAGCTTAAAACTGAAAACAACCCAAATGTCTATCAACAGATGAACAGATAAATAAGTTGTAGTATTTCCATACAGTGGAATATTACTCAGCAATAAAAACAACTGAATAACTGACGCATGCAACATGAATGAATTGTAAGAACATTGCGTTCAATGAAAAAAAAAACTAGGAAAAAAGAGTATGGACTGATTTCATTTATATAAAATTTAGAAGGAAATTTTTCCCTATTTTAAGGCTTTCACACTAGTAACTACCGAAGTCACAAAGTAATTTTCCACCTAGCTCTACTAAATACTATTTGGCCAATTACCTTGTTTTCCTATTTTGAGATCCTTGGTTCCTAAAATTACAGAGCAACTAAGGGGCTTTTGTATTTTTAGTGTGAAAAGTCTAATTTTCACAAATATGTTCTAATCAATTACTTTACTGCTCTTTGAGTCAAAACAATTTTTGATCTGAATTTTATTAATAATTCCCAATATTTTAGAATTAGAGGAGAGAATAAAAGCAGCACATGGGATTTAATTCATGTACTGGGACTCTAGAAAGCTGTTAGTTATAACAGTCTAAAAAGTTAGAGGCAGAAAGAAAGTGCGAAGGGCATCAGAACATTTTTAGCTAACCCTGCAAATGTCAACACAAGTCAGTTTCTTTCCCCACCCTCTGAGGTAGTTGACAAACTGAACATAGAGAGACAGCTCCTCCTTGTAGCTGAGGAAGACTTGACAGCTCCCTAATAAAGCCTCAAACTAGGTGCATTCGCTGTATTTAAAATGGTTCCCCAACCCACAATGAAACTTAACCCATGGGAAATCAAAGAAGAGGGTGCTTTTTAGGATTGAATTCTAGTTTTCACAACAAAATGATACGGTACTCATATTCACAAAAACATTCTCCCAGTAATTATTAGAAGATGGATGTGTAAAGGCTTTTAAAGTATACATACACACCAGATCAGTTCCCTGGTATAGAGGGAGCCTTGGAGGATTCACAGCTGTGCAATTATAATGTAAAAACAAACCAAAACAAAAAAGAATTCTAAATGGAAATAAAGTACAAAATTGCATCTCAACTTAATATCAAGAAGTTATTTTTTTCTAACAAGCTAATTGTTCTCATGTTGTCTTATACCAAAATAGATACTTTACTTCATTTTTCTAATAGCCTGATTATTGTAACCTCGTATAAGTTTAGTTTTGGTAGTACATTTTCAAAATCAGATACAAATTTAAATAAGAATAGTAAGTTGGCTCTTTTATTCAATCAAAACATAAATAAACCAGTCCTCAATATGAATATATTTTTTTCAACTAAATGAATTCAAAACTTAAAAATATTTTGCTTTTATGGCTATTTTTCATTAACTTATTTGCACTATGATACACATTCATATAATGTCCTCAATGCCATTCTGCCTGGTATGCTACAGGAATCCTCAGGATGTTTTGGTTATTAAGTAAATAGAAATCACTACCAATTAAAGAGAATAACTAAGTAGTATTAGAAAAAGAGCTGCAATGCAATTTTTAAAATAACAAATTTTTGCTATTTTGATAATGACTGTACTATCACTAAGTAGTTTCAACAGAACATAAAAGTGTTATTTTACTTTATTTGGTTTATTTGGTTTATCAGGTTTACTCTACTAGGCTATTTGACCTTGTAAAGGTCAATCTGGGAAAGATTTTGGTTTCTCAAATAGAGTTGGCTATTTGAGAAACCAGAGTGAGGTGGTGTGAAGTTCAAACTCTACTTTTAGGAGAAAGGACAAAAAGCCAAAAGTGTCCCAGGAAATATTTCAGGGTCATTATACTTTTTCAATTTCCTTCTATATTTAAGCTATATGAGAAATGATGAGCATATAGAATCAAAGAAAGAGCCAAGTATTTTTGGTGGACTAGGGTAGGGTAATACTAACTTTTGGGATGTACCTTCTCTACATGACAGATAGTATGTTACTCTTACACCTACTCTTGCACAGTCTTTATTATCTCCATGTTACAGTTAACAACAACAACAACAACAAAACAGACTCAGAAAGTTAAATTGCCTAAGGTTGGACAACTGGGAGGTAGATGGGCTGAGATGTGGGGAATTTAGGAAAGTCTTATTCCAAGACTGATCCATGCTCTTTCCCTTATTCTAACCTGCTTCTATAAACATTTTTGAAAGCCTTTAAACAAAGTTTGAAACAAACAAAAAAGGGCAGCAGAGCACTTAAGGGAAGAGTAGTGGTGTAGAAAAGATACACTTTAACCTCATTCCTAATTTTATCTCTGAAGTTGCACTTAGACATTCTTTCTGTTTTTTGAGACAGAGTCTCGCTCTGTGGCCTGGGCTAGAGTGCCATGGTGTCAGCTTAGCTCACAGCAACCTCAAACTCCTGGGCTCAAGCAATTCTACTGCCTCGCCTCCCGAGTAGCTGGGACTACAGGCGTGTGTCACCATGCCTGGCTAATTTTTTCTATTTTTATAGTTGCCCAGATAATTTCTTTCTATTTTTAGCAGACGGGGTCTTACTCTTGCTCAGGCTGGTCTCCAACTCCTGACCTCAAGCGATCCTCCCGCCTTAACCTCCCAGAGTGCTAGGATCACAGGCATGAGCCACCACGCCCAGCCGACTTAAACATTCTTGGGACAAGGATTTAACACAAGGGTTGGAACAGATGAAAGAAATAAAAATATGAAGAATACAACATTAAACTTTCATATAATCTTTCCATATTTACACAGCAAGAAAAAGTCTTTATTGAACGATTTTTGTCTTAAATTAGAAGAGATTTAAAATATAAAATATGGCAGAAAAGCAAGAGATTTGAAATAGAAGCAAAAGAAGATAGAAGTAACAATTACAGGCAGAAATGGGATGATGACAAATTTGACAAATTTTCAAAACCTAACATCAGAAACAATCACAGTAACTTAGAAATACACTCAATCATTGTGAACTCAGTTAAGAAAACTTTCATAAAGATCTGCCAAACAATGAGCAACCCAGATCAGATATAAGCAAAACCACTATAGCAACATCTGTTGAGTGACCTAAACATACAATACAATACTTTAATTGTTAAAGGGCAAAACAAACTCCAACACTGACTACTAAGGCAGAGAGAGACAAGCTGGGGTTTAAGAGAAACTTAAGAGAACAAGACCCATAGATGACGCCAAGTAGATTACACAGAAAAGTTTCTCCTGCCTACACAACATATATCAATAGAAGATAAATACCATTTAAAAAGTTACTAACTGAAAAACCTAAAGATAAGCATTACTTTGTAGACATCAAAACCATATAAAAAGAATGTTACTCCTACCAAATGAACTTTTTTCTAAATTGAATTCAGATTACATACCTTCTTATTCAGAAGCACTGAATTATTTTTTTAAAAATCCATTTCTAGTTAAAATAAAAGATACTAGTCCTAATATATTTATAATTGTTAAGTTCTTCAAAGTAGTTATTGGCTCTTCCACTAATTCTATAAAATAGGAGTTCACACTGAGTGTACAAAAATACTGGGACAGTTGCTTGGCTTAAATATGTGAAGAAAAGAGAACAAAATCATTCTCTAGTAAGAAATCCCCAACCACTAATATGTGAAGTATTAACGTCTTTCATTACCCTCAACTATTTAAAAATGTACAATTATATGCTTTCCCTGTCCATCACAGATCTTTTCCTAGTAAGAGACCAGAAGAATAATAAGCAGGAAAATAGATCTGTCTTGGCCTTTTATCAGATTTGTGGAACATTATTAGTTTGCAATAGCTTTGGAAATGCCTGTCATGTCAAAGCAACTATCAGTTGAGAAAGAGAAACACTATCAACAATATGGGTGTGGGCACTGGGAAGGGAGTGAGAGAAGGAAAGACAAATATGAGCTACAAGTGGGGGTGGCAGGACAGATTTTATTTTTCTGACTCACTGGGATAGGTTTCAACAAATCACTAACAAGTAGAAGGTTAAAAAAAGAGTCCTACAGAAGAGAAAAAAGGCAGTTCTCTGTTCTGAAAAGAAGATAACTGATGAAACATTACCTATAGACTCAGTAATAGTAAGTCACAGAATTGCGGTAATGTCCTATAATTCTTTATTTAATGGTACATTAAAATTCTGAATGCTAAAATTTTTGCTAAGGGTGAGACATTTTCTCACCCTTAGCAAGCACTGTCTATTGCCTTTTTTTGTTCTATGATTTTACAGTGTCAGCGCCCCCCCTTCCAAAAGCTCCAGGTTTAGATGTGATCAATATGGCTTCTGTTTTCCAAGGTTATCTTTCCATCTTCTCTCTCTGCTGTCTTAAGAGCCTTACGTTAAGCAGCATTATATTAATAGCACTGTACTTAACTAAAAGCAGGTCTCTGGAGTCAGAGAACTCTAGATTTAAATCCTGGTCTGGCTGTGAGACTTTGGGCAAGTTACTTAACCCCTCTGAACCCCAGCATCAACTCTACACTGGTGTGTGATCATCTAGATCAAAGATAATACAGATACAGATATTATAATAAACAAAATCCTTATAGCAAGCTTCCTCTCTTTATGGATTACAGTACTCAAAGATCAGCGTCCATCGACTAACTCAATACTCAATGTGGGAAGGCAATGCTCTTCCGTGGAGCTTACCTCTGGGGCAAAACAAACTAGTGGGCAATCACAACACAGTGCGGTATGTGCTTTAACTAGAGAAAGGCCTGGGCACCATGGAAGAAAGGAAAGGAGGAAGAGAGGAAGGGAGAAAGGGAGGGAGTGAGGGAATGACTAGCTTTCAAGTTGCTAGAGAAAACATAAAGTATCATACATTACCATCCAAGCTCCTATCCAAAATTAATTTAGGTACAAAAGAGTAGTTAAGAAATTGGGTATTTCCTTTCATCAATTAAGTGAGAGATATAAAGGTTACTTTCAAAAAAAAGTTGGGAGATGGTCATTAACCTAACAGAGAAGTTTGACAATCACGGGCTTGTGAGCACTGGGTGCACTTTCACAAAACCACATAGAAGTCCACAGGTACAGACGTGAGGGTAAAAAGATCCAGAAATGGCACAGGCAGCTACAGGCAACAGAATGAGGAAGAAATCCCACCAATGCTTTTCTTCTTTACCCATCCCTGATTTCTACTGGATCTTTACCCCATCCCTGATCTCAAGTTCAGAATTAGTCCCTGTCCCTTCAGGTACTCACAAAATCCCCAAGAAACCCAGAAAAAAGTGAGAAATATGTAGGCAGGTGTTTGGGGGGGGGGGGAGGGTGTTCACTAAATTCCATATTTAGATAACAAGAAACAGAAAGGTATCCAGATCTGATGGAGCTATCTGCTAAGTGGCAAAATGGGGCCACGAGTGGATAGTGAAGTCACCACAGGGGTCAGCAGACACCGCTCACTGGCCTTTGGACACTGGGCAATAGGAACTTATAAGTCAAATCAATGGCCCACCCACACTCATCTTTACACTCACAAAATAGTTTTCCTTCACAAGTATGGCAATGCATAAATCTTGGAAAACTAACTTGTTTAAAAATTTAAGACCTCAATGCCTTATACAACTTACAAAATTCTGATCCTAAGGCACTTAATAACTATTTATAAACTTAATGGAAAAACTTTATCAAAATTTGTTATGATAAAACCACCATTACTTTTCTTTTTAAACAACCTGCAAGCATTAATACTATGCATTGCTTTAAGCAGAGAACAGAAAATTTAACAAAAGTTTATAAATCATTTAAACATATGATCCAGGGTTTTTTCAAGTTTTTGACCCTTTTCTACCTACATACGATACCCACTCTTGTGTGGTCCTGCTCAAGTCAACTGCTAATTAGTACAGCAGGTACTGTGCACACACACTAATACTTTTCTTCATCAAATTCTATATTTCTTCCTCATGTTTAACATTTTATGTATAACAGACTTTATTTAAATGTCCTCCATTAGAGTGTAAGTTGCTTGTCAGTAGGGAGTTTGCCAATAATACCTTTATATCATACAATATGTCTTTAGGATTACGCATAATAACAGCCCCAAATAAGCCCCTTAAAAACTTAATGAATTTTTTTAAAAAGTATCTTTTGAAAATTTAAGGGAAGAAAGAAGGGCAGAAAGTCAGGATGTTATTAAGTTTAAAAGGAATAAAGAAAAAAAGCTAGTTATCAAATGATCTTTTTAATCAAACACAGCAAAATACAGATGAGTCACAGAAGGACTATATGGTCAACACAAAAGTGCTGAGTCATTATGGAGCAAATTTCAAGGAAAGGTTAAAAAGAACACTGCAAAGCCAAATTCTTAAATACTGCTAGTGCCTTCTGAGATTTTACTCACAAATACTAATTAAAGGTTTTACATTTAAGCAAACTGAGGAGACTGAAACCACTTGTAAGAAATAAAAAAGTACAGCAGTGCCACAGACATAAACACCAGGACCCCCAACACCACAACCAATGCAGATTATTAGTGATCTGTTCAAAACCCACATCGATCGCTTAAAAACTCACCTTTATAACAAAACCTGGCAAACCAACTTGGGTAATACCCAAGGCTGGCAAAATAAGTGACATGTGGATCTGTCAAGTATATAAGTATCAACCATTTTACACAACAGGTAATATCACAGCAATAGTGGTTAAGAAGTACATTTTTATAAGTGAATCCTTTTCATTCAAAGCAAAAGGGACAATCTCCTTCCCTCTAACATGTACAGTGGAATGATGAAACTCCAACCCTACCCTGCAAATAAATAAGTTGATTATTTCTAACCAAAAAGCGTCAGAAAACACTTTATGACTGCCAAAAAAGAACCAAGTCAAAAACAGTACTTAAAAACAGTAATTCATGAATATAAAGCTAGCCTTCCAGGAAGGCTTTTAAATCTTGTGTACAGAAATACCCCTCCTTCACAAAAATTGCCATGCCAGAAATCTTAGCACAACTGACAAAGAAACTACGTGAAATGGTTAGCTAGGCGTGCCTATCCCTGGGACCCACTCAGACTCTCATCCCTACTCACCCTTTGATAATTAAAATTAACCTGATTATGATGTACATTATGTATTCATAATAATTAGAAATTTAAAAATAAAATTACCCTGATGGATTCTGGACAGGTATGGCTTGAATGAGTCTAATTTTAAAATCAACGTGCAACTTACAGTTCTTTTTGGCTACATGGTTTATATGAAGATAGTTAATTTCTGCCTCATTTCTAAAGACAGAAAGGAGGCAATCAAATCACCAGGAAATTTTTCCTCCTCGATATGGCTTTAGAAAAATTTTTTTAGTGATCCAGAAGACAAACCACTAAAAGCAGCAAACAGTACACTATATATGAAAATATTTTCTTATATAAATGACAGGTACTGTAACACACAGTTTCCAATCTGTCATTTAAGAATGATGTAGGGAACTCATCTCCTACCAAGTGATCTGTTTTTCTATTCTCTCCAACACAGAGCTAATCATCTGATTTTAAGCTAAGAGCAAAATTACAGGCTCTATGTTTGGAAAATAGAAATGTATTTTGAGCCTCACTCTGGAAAAAAAGATAAGGCATACTATTTAAAAACATTTTCTAGCTATGCTTTCTTTTTAAAAAAGATATTGTATTTTTTGAATAGGCAGGACATCTACAAGGATATAAAAAGCATACAATGACGTTGCATTTTCACTTCACTACTGACTGTATCTAGCCTGTTCCTCTTACAGGTAATTGATTTTATTAATTAGTTAATCCCTCCAGTTTTACTTTACACAAACACAAGAAAATATGATTATAATTCCTTTTTTTTTTTTAGAGACAAGATCTAGCTCTGTTGCCAGGGCTAGAGTGCAGTGGTGCCATCATAGCTCACTGCAACCTTGAACGTCTGGGCTCAAGTGATTCTGCTGCCTCAGCCTCCCGAGTAGCTGAGACTACAGGTGTGCACCACCATTCCTGGCTAATTTTTTTTATATTTTGTCTACAAAGCTATATTGTCAGGCTGGTCTCCAATTTCTGGCCTCAAGTGATGCTCTCACCTCGGCCTTCCAAAGTGCTGGAATTACAGGCATGAGCCATTGCCTGTGCCAGGCCCCTGACTGTAATTCTTATTTCCTTCCTTTCTTACATAAAAGGTATTGTACCATAAACACTGCTTTGTACCTTGCTCTTTTGCAATGAATAACCTTGTCATTTCATCCTTGTGTCAGCCCCTACCTACCTCTCCAGCTTCACCCAGCACTACTCTCCCATCCTCATTATGCTTTGGCCTCACTGACCCTCAACATACACTGTTTCTTCTATTTAAAATCTCCTTCCTTCACACACCTTTAGTAAACTCCATTCCATATCCCCTTTGGCTATCTTGGGCCCAACATCCCTTCCTCAGGGAAGCCTTCCACAATATCCCACACCAGGACAGGTCCCCTTTGTATACTCACATGACACCTCTATTTTCCCTTTACAACACTTACCACAGTTGTATTTATGTATTTGTTTGGTTAATGCCTATTTCCCCTACTTGACTATAAACTCTATGAGTGCAAGACTATTATACCTCTATCACCTAACTCAGTGACTGGCACATAAAAAGTGATCCACCAATATTTGCTGAATAAAGAAATAAAACGACAAAGGTGCCAGTTATTTATCAATCTGCTCCGTTTTACCTGCTAATCTCTTGAAACCTTCAATTGACTCCATTTCCAGTATCACCACCCTAATCCAAACTCTATCATCTCTTGTCTAGACTACTCTACTCACTCTTAGGTCTTACTAAAATCTTGCCTCCATATTTTAGACCTATCATTAGCTAAGATCTTTCAAGGGCTTCTTGCTGATAGTAAAATAAACTTTTCCTTAATGTGGTCTACAAGGCCTCTCTATCCTCTGACCGTGCTGGCTCCAGTCACATCCACTCTGTGAACATGCCACACCCTCTCCTGCCACAGGGCAGTTACATATGCTGTTCTCTCTTCCTGGAATATTCTCTGCTTCTCACTTTACCTAGTTAATGTTCCGTATCACTTCCTCCTTGAAGCCTTCCCCAACCACTCCTGACAAGTACTTCTCCTTGGGAGTATCAGTCACAGCCAAAATTCTATATATATATATATATTTTTGGTGTGATTTGACTAATGTTGTTTCTGTTACTAGGCTACAAGCTTTTTGAGAGTAAAATTTGTTTTAACTTTTTTCATTGGGTATCATCAATATGCAGAACACTTCCTGGCACACAGTATACACTTGATAAATGTTTGGTAAATGAATGACAGGAGCAGTGACAAAATTATATCAAATTATATGATGAAATACACACAGGAACTAAGTCTGGAAGTAAAGCTGCATGGATAAGGGAATGAGTCACAGGATCCAAAATAGGTAATAATATTTGGCACAGTGTTGAAAGACAGTTTTTCTGTATGCCCAACACCACTAGCTCACTTCCCAGTTGCCTGCTGCACTTACAGATTTCAGCCATAAATGCTTATTTTTTGTTTAGAACCAGGTAGGGTTCTTTCACCTACGTAACTTAATTTCACTTGACCTATGAGCATATACCAAGAAGTACTACTGTTTTTGCCTCCAGTTATAGAAATAAATATGACATTAAGTCATTGGCATGAATATTTTAAAAGTATTCTTACTGTAGTCTCCAACCCCTGGTCTGTGGCCCGGTACTGGTCTGTGGACTGTCCTCATCCGCCCCCTCACGCCCGTGGAAAAACTGTCTTCCATGAAACCAGTCCCTGGTGTCAAAAAGGTTGGGGACTGCTGCAAAGTTAGGGTTTTTTTCTTTTGACAATGGGGAAAAAGTTCAATTTTGAGGTAGAGATTAACATACTCTTTAAACTTCAGCAATAATTATCCATTTTTTAAATTCAGAGGTTTACATTTTTTCCTCTCAAAGAGAAGCTTTAGTAAGTAAAGTATATCTTTGCCCTCCAAGCTTTTGCAAATCTTTAGTGTATTGTTACAAAAAGTACAAGGCTTGCAGCACTTCCTATTACAGTATGTATCTGCATAAAGTCAGAGTCATCACAATTATCTATATATATGTGTGTGTATATATGTATATAGCTGTGTCATACTACATGAGTATGTTTACTTCATCTTAGGTTTTTATTCTGTGTATTTCCTTCTTTCTCCTGTCCCATCACTTTAGTTCACTGAATTATCTCTGCAAAGTTAAATTCATAAGGTATGTATGAAGTAAGTTTGTAATATATTAGAAAAGAAACCCCAAAATACAGGAGTGTTACTGTATTATGATCATACACAAAACGCTGTGTGAGTGAAAACAACAGTTTTTACATCAACCTAAGATTCAGAATGACTATGATTTTTAAGAAAAAAATTTTTTAAAATTAAATAACTATATTATGTATCCAGGGTAGATCCCAAGTCTGGTTCATCTTTTCCTACCCCCTTTGTCATCCCTTAAGTCACTAAAATATAAAATAATAATGAAATAAACCTGCATTTAGTGGTTACAGCTAATTGATATTACTTTAAAGAATATATTTGATCCTTCTTAAAATAAGAATAAAATCCTTACTTCTTATAATTATACCTGAAACTGCTCTGTTGAATCTTTCAATATATTCAGCCCCCAACCCCCATATATTCATAGCCCTGAAATGCAATTTACCATTTCCAATTATAGTTGTCCAAAGGGAAAAACTAATCTTAACCTGCTCTTTCACATTCTATATAGTTTCAAGCCATATAAAAAGATATTCTAAAAAAAAAAACCCTGAGTTGGTTGCATCAATCTGTACATTTTCCCCTAACGTTCTGCTTCTCCTTTCCACACAAACAGTACACACTGAAGACAAGAGAAGCATTTCTGAGAGAATATGCTTTGTCTTCACTAAAGCAAAGAGTGAGGTAATTAGGATTCAGCCTTCTATCCCCTTCTACTTGACTCTCATTCACTTCCATCTCCTTCCAATCCCTACAGTATACCTCTCATTCTGGGAAGAATGCAAACACTCATTTGCTGAATCCGTCTATACCCTGAGCACCATTGCTAGGCATCATGAGGGCTGTAAAAGAAGGCGTGGTAGCTACTCTCACAAAGTCTACAAAGCAGGAGAAATGTCTATTTTCTTTCTCTTTACTAAAGTAGCCTATGTTTTGTTTTGAACCTTGAAAAGAGCAATAACAGTTAAATTGCCTTAAGTCACAAAATAGATCAAGTTACATTATTTAAAGGTCTCAAAAGGGTGAAATACTGAAAGGAGAAACATTAGAAGAGTCTAATTAACTATGTCTTATGCAACTCAATGTCGTTTGGTTAACAAAGGAGAGACAGAGTCAAATAAGGATTGTTTAGGTTAAAGGCAAATATACTATATCATGAAGTGGAGAGAGAAAATACAGACTATAGTTGAAGAGCATACGTTTTTCATTAAGGGTAAATGACAAATACAGATAAATGCACTTATCACTCACATAAGCACAAATATGTGTATTTAGTATACCTTCCCTCTTTGTTTTACCAGAGGAAAAGAAGGCTAGATTAAGTACATATAAACACTCCAATCTCTAAAATATAGCTAAGAACCTAATTCCTTATCTGCCTTAAAAAAAAAAAGTTCTAAGAAGGAACAAAAACACTAAACACTAAAACTTATTACTATAGTCACAGGACTGGCTTTTAATCCTGTAGTCAAGGACTGTTTGCTTTTACTTTATGTACTATTCTAGTTGCTTGGTTATCTGGCCTCTCATTTTAGAAATGAAGCATTACTATGGAAAGACACTCCAAAAGTCATGATATGAGAACCAATACAAAGCTGGGGGGAGTGGGGGGGACACAAAAAAGCTGCAAAAACAGGTCTATATACTGCGGTAGTCTTTAGGACATTATCAAATTACAAAACAGCATATTCATTGATGTTTTAGTTCTTCCTATTAAGAAATAGAAGAGTAGCAGTGTGTGGTGGTAAGCTTCTATCTAGTCTCAGCTACTTGGAGGGTAAGGTGGGAGGATTGTGTGAGCCCAGGAGTTCGGATGTAGCCTGGGCTCTGACAGTGAAACCCTGTCAGAAAGGAAAGGAAAAAGGAAAAACAAAAAAAAAGGAAAAAGGAAAAGGAAAGGAAAATAGGAAGAGCATACCATATTTTATTAAAATTCAAGTACTGCGTAGATTATCTAACAAAAGAGATGTTAAGGTACAAATTCAGTTGTAGTTTAACAAAAGAACAAAAAACTCCCCAGATTTGAGGCATTTCAAATTGCCAAGAAAGCAAATAGCAATGACAGACAGTTCCTAGGCTAAAGGCTTGTTTTTCTTCCATTTTTTTAAAGCTATTAAAAATAAAAGGAAAGTGTAAAAGTTGCTCAAGAAAAAAACCCGAAAGTTCTCTCATGGATCTATATTTTCACTTAAATGATAGTTATTACTTAAAACAACAGACCAAAATCTTTATAGTGTTTTAAAAATTTTATTTATTTTTTAGAATCCTCCCACCTCTTTATAGTTTTGAAGTTAAATAAAAAAGATAAAAAGACCACAGCTTCTTGATAGATTATATTTTAGACATAGCTGATTACTAAGTTCAAATTGCAACTTAGCTTGATGACAACAGTGGAAAGCCAAAAACAAAGATTATCTCTAGGCCATCTGCTATGATCTGAATGGTTTGTGTCCCTCCCTAAATTCGTATGTTAAAATCTTCACTCCCAATGTGATAGTGTTAGGAGGTAGGGCTTTCGGGAGGTGATTAGGCCGTGGGGGGTAGAGTTCTCATAGATGGGAATACTGCCCTTATACAAAAGGCCATCGAGGGACCCCTCCCCTTTCCACCATGTGAGGACACAGCAAGAAGGAGCCATCTATGAGTCAGAAAGCAGGCCCTCACCAGACACCCAATCTGCCAGTCCCTTTATCTTGGACTTTCCAGCCTCCAGAACTAAAAGAAATAATTCTCCCTTGTTTATATGCTACCTAGTTTATGGTATTTTGTTATAGAAGCCTGAATGGACTAAGATATCATCTAAGAACATAAAATCCTTGAGAATAGAAGCAATTTTCTATTTTTATTTTATAGTAAAAAAGAAGATGTGATATGACAATATTATTCTCAAAGTAATGACTTCCAAACTTTTATCTCTGATGCCTTGACCCTGTTCATCCAAACACACAGAAACTTCCTACTAATCGTTTTCACCTGAATATTTCGTCATCATCTCAAACTAAACATTGGGTCAAATAGAAAAAATTCCCACCCCTCACCCTTACCCTCCTCAAGCCAAACTAGCTTCCTATTTTGATTTTCCAATCCCTGTCATGCAGCCTTAAAACCACCATATTCTTTCTTTTCTACTGTTATTGCGATGACCCTAGTTCAGGCTCTCAGTCATTTCATTTGGCTATAAAGATTCCTTACTGGTTTCTGTGCTGCTACTTACTTTCTCCCTTTAAACTATGGTGACTGAAGAGTCTTTCTAAATCACATTTTTTCCCTGTCACTCCCAACTTTAAAAATTCTTCAGTGATAAAGTTGGAAGAAAGACCCATCTGAATGACATGGAAAATTTATAGAGATGACCTGGCTGGCTATGAAGGTGGCTCCTTTCTTCCCTGCTTTAGTGTACATCCCTTGCAAGGCCACAATTCAGTTTTATGTGGTTAAGGCTCAATACAATCTGGCTTCCAATTACCTTTGATTTTCTCTTCCTTTAAAGCACATGAATCTCATGTTTCACTGTTAGTCTATGTCTCTATCAAACGTGTATATTCCTCCAGCATACCTCTTTTAGTACTACACTGTATAGTGATGATAGGGCAGAATGTCAAAATATTTTTATATTTAAAATATACAATGTCTATATCCAAATATTGGTATATTCATATCCATCAGAATCTCAAACAGTGTAACTGACATATATATGTGACTAAAATGAATGCAATCTTATGTGCTCAGCTAATGAATGCCAAAAGACTGGGCTGTGTGCTCTTGTTTGAATGAAGCTGGGCAATCTGACAACTCTGCTGAGTTTTCTTTACTGCCCTGTTTTCTGGCGAGTAATTTTCACCCAGAATTAGCTAAAAAAGTGAGTGATAGTGCTGGACTTGGTAGATCCCAAAGAAGTGTATTATTCTGTAGGTTTTATGTTAGCCATAAGAATTTCTAAGGAAATGTTAAAGAAAATAATAAGTTATCAACATACAGTTAGTAACTTAATAAAAAGCTCTTTTATATTACGGAGATTATATATATTACTGCTTCCTGGGAGAACTGAAAAATATTTGTAAGAGGGATATGTGAAAGAAAGTATGGTTGAAGACCTGTCATGACCTCAGAGGATATGAAAGGTACCAGAGGGACTACCAACCCATAATGGTGAGACCCATGTTCACAGGACTGAGCTATTCTGTACTGTGCTCACTACTGGCTCTCCATTTCCAGAACTGCAATCATCCATACAAAACTGAGTGTGCACTTAATGGAAGGTATGACAAACATGGGAACCTGTCCTTTACTTCAACCAAAACTCAGAAGCCTATTGTGTATAAATATTAATGTTATGTGAATCCATCTCCAGATGAAGCCTACAGCAGATCCAGGTTAGCCCTCACTGCTCTAGTCCTTAGATATGTTCACATTACATAAAAACAATGTGCAAAATTCATTTCTTGGCTTATTCCTTATAGACTATGCTAACTGCAGCCCTAAGCTGGACATCTTAGCCATTTCTCATTTATCAGTAACTGGAAAGAAAGCCATGGTTCTCTTCCAGAAAGTTGCACCTACTATGAATAGAAAGGTTTCAAGATATTCAGAGTGGAATCTGTTATTATTATTTAACTTTTTAAAGCACTTGCTACCAACACCAATCTGAAGATCAACGGTTGAACATCAAGTATTTTTTGCCAATTGTTACACGTGAAAGACTGGGATAGTAGCGTTGATGACTTTTATCAAAGAAAGGTAAATATATTTTGTACACTTTTGAAAACTCAAACACTGATTATAAATGAAATTCCTTCTTGCAACTGTCATAAAAGAGAACTAACAGAAACAAAAAAAATTTAGGATGACTTTATTTTAAAGTCCACAGAAAGACCTCAGAAGGTAAAGAATAAATTTACCTTATTTTCTTCTAGGAATTTCAATTTGATAGAAACATCATTGCGCATTTTATCATATTTTTCCTTATGTGCTTGGAACAGATGCTGTGACTGCTCAATCTTTGGCAAAGTGTTTGCATCACGTGGTCCAAGATTCAGTTCTTCCAAATCAGTGCGATATGCATCATATTCAATCCTGGAAAGAAGAGAACAAGTAAAGTATACTACAAAAACAGAGTGCAATATGTTCAAGAGATGGGTTAGAAATATATACTATTCAGTCTCATACTATATAATAATATATAAAATTCTCATATCTTTTCTCTACTTTATGCTTTTGAAATCATTATTTCTTTAAAAACAAAGAACTACTCATACAAGAACGGGGGAAGCTGCTTCTTAATCTCATTAACTATTCCTCTAAAAATACAGTATCAACTGACAAGTAAAATTTCCAAAATTTAAAAACCAGTTTAAAAAAGTAGATGTCAAAATAAGATCAGAGGTATAGATCAATCCCTCACATGAATTGGTTAATATTGATGAGGCAAAGCAGGTGAGGATAGCAGACTTCCGAATGGCATACTCAAATAAGTAAGAGGGTCAATAGTCAGTGGTTCTTAAAGTAAGTCTAGGTCAGCAATGCACAATAAAAATATAATGTGAGTAACAAATGTAATTTAAAATTTTCTAGTAGCTACATTAAAACAATAAAAATTAATTTCGCCTGCTTTTTAACAATATATTTTGTTTTACCCAATATATTTAAAATATTATCATTGCAACATGTCACCAATGTAAAAAAATAGTTAATGAGCTACTTTACATTTGGAGGTAGGTACTGAGTCTTTGAAATCCCGTGTATTTTACATTTTCTTCTCAATTCAGACTAGCCACTAGTGCGCAACAGACACATTGGCTATTTATTTGACAACACAACTCTAGATGAATTTCTGTAACATCAGTATTCAGAATGTGACAATGGCATCTATCATAGAGCACTTACCACTTTGTATTTCATGAGATGCCACACCCTAGTATTCTGCCACCACTAACTGAACTAGTTTCCCCACCATCATGACCCCATAGCCTCTCATAATACCTCTATCACAGCACCTGTGTAAGTACAGTACTACTTTGCTTATGAAACAGTGACTTATCCAGCAGCCTCAACTATTCAGTACTCAGCCCAGAAGCAAACTGACCTCCAATTTAGTCAAAATCAGAACGACAAAGCTTATGCCCTAAAATTAAAGCTCCTTCTATATACATCTATAGTATGATTCATACCTCCTATTCTTGGAATTAAGAATACTTTAAATCACATAAGCTATACTGTATATATGACTAGAGAAAGAATACATCAGTTCCTCACACTGAGACTAATTTACTCTTAACTCGTACTGAATGTAAGAAACTTGATCTTTCAAGGCCAAAAGACGATCATTCATTCATTCACTGATAGAATGAATGGTTCATTCAACAATGATCAAGTCAGCACGTTCTATGTTCCAGGTACTATGCTAGAAAGTAGAGCTATAAAGATGAACAGATAACTTTATTCTCAAGAAGCTTGTAGTCTAGAGGAAGATAACCTTGTAAACAATTACAACAAAATGAGATAATGGAAACTACCATGAAGGAGGGTAAGATATAATGAAAATCAAGTGGAAGAATTATCTAATCAGGATCTGAAAAGTTATCTCAGAAAAGAATTAAAATACTATAATTAAATTTTGAAGGATGGTAAAAGCTTATTGGGTGGATTGGGACAGGGAAATTAGTACAATATTCCAGGAAGATAGTAACATGGACAAAGGCATAAGTTTGTAGAACACCATGATACATTTGGGAATTAATTCAGTTGTGTTAGAATCTGAAGTTGGAACACAATAATGGAAGGAAAGTCATAGGCAGGATCGAGATTAAGCAGCCCTACAGGCCATGGTAAAGGGTTTAGATTTAATCCAGTAGGACAGGTGATGGGAAGCCATTGTTGAGCACTGATCTGACATGAAAGGGACATGATTCTAATTGTTCAGGACAGAAAGATGACTCTAGTGATAGTATAAGGAATGGAGGATGGACTGGAGTAAAAGATTAAGAAATCAGAAGCAAGGAAACCAATTAGAAGAAGGATATATGAGAAATGAGTCACTAAATCAAGACAAAGGTAGTAGAGTTAAGGAGACAGAAAAGATTTAGGAGGCAAGACTGACTTGGTAATAATAACAAGTTACTTAAATCCATAGGTTTAGTAGCCAAACTGAATGACCATTCTGCCCTTCACTGGCTCTAACTTCTTGAGCTAATTATCTGATCTCTTTGTGTACCAGTTTTTCATCTATAAAAGAGAATGATAACCCCCAAAAAACTTCATATATATATTAATAAAGCACAAAGGACACCTAGTAACTAATACCTTTAGGATGCTTATTATTATGGCTCAATTATTAGAAGAGGGGTAGCTAAAGGCAAACTTAGTAAGAAATAATAAGGCAGGCAAAATAATAAGAAATAGGCCAGGAGCAGTGGCTCATGCCTGTAATCTCAGCACTTTGGGAGGCCAAAGCAGGAGGATTGCTTGAGGCCACGAGTTCAAGATCAGCCTGGGCAATATAGTGAGACCTCGTCTCTACAAAAATTTTTTTTTTTAAAATTAGCTGAGCACAGTGGTGCACACCTGTAACCCTAGCTACTCTGGAGGCTGAGGCAGGAGGATCGTGTGAGCTCAGGAGTTTGAAGTTGCAGTGAGTGATGACTGTGCCACTGCACTCCAGCCTGGGCTTACAGAGCCAGACCCTGTCTCTTAAAAAAATCCCCAAAACAAAGCCAAAAAAAAAAGAAAGAAAAAGGAAAAAAGAAGAACTGAAATAAATAATAATATGTGGTGATTTAATATAATGACCAAAATCCTTCAGTGGCCTTGGAGCACATTTCTAAATAACAGTGATTAATTTAAACACAATCAAAGTTATAATACTGACCTTATATTCCTTAATTTTTATATTCAGAATTTGTAGATGGTATCAAAGTAAAATTTTCCATAAGAGCTTTCTAACAGTATTCATTACCACCAAGATAAGAAGCTCACTAAGTTTTTCAAAATGCAACTCTTCACTTCAAGGTTGCCAGTCTGAACTGAGTCCATATCAACAAGGTTAGT
The DNA here is from genome assembly GCF_000956105.1 of Propithecus coquereli. NCBI lineage: Eukaryota > Metazoa > Chordata > Mammalia > Primates > Indriidae > Propithecus > Propithecus coquereli. The sequence continues at coordinate 928,696 of NW_012147819.1, read as the reverse complement.
GATGGTTACTCTATGGTTTATGTAAAACTTCTAGAGAACAGGTGTCCACATCTGAAAAGTCTTGACCACAATTGACTCCCTTGTTGGTGCTGCTGTGGAAAAGTGTTGAATGGGCTGTTATAAGATTTTCTATACATAAAGCACCAGGGGGCTAGGAAATACTTGTACACAATGCATAATAGGGAGCATTAAAAGGCCACCCGGGCATTTGCATAAATTACCACTTTTTGTGCTGATCAAATAGATGACCCTTGCCTTAAAAGTCAGTAAATTCTGGTTTTGACAGAGAAGAAAATTCAGCTACTGAGAAACTTTTAATCTTGGATTCTTTTTGACTATTATCCCTCAGTAGGCAATGTTTCAGTGTTATAACTAGCTAGTTCTTCAGCTACTTCATACACAACAGAAAAGTCAAACCCCAAGCTAAACTTAATGAATAAAATCATATATTGTAATTTGAATTAAAAAGGATAAATTATGGGGTGAGGTGATTATTGCTATTGCTTTTTAAAGCACACACAGAGGTTGTCTAAGGGATCCTTTAAGTAACCAGTTACCAAGTACATATAACTTCATTTATAATTTTGTCCAAAAGTTCCAAATAAACCTATATACATATTATATAAATTGAGATCTTATACCACATTATACTTCCCAATGTAATGAGATAGATTTTTCATTATAAGATGTGAGAATTATTTTATATAATTAGATATGAAAATTTTAGATTAATCCAGTTTAAGCTCAAGTCTAACTGATCAAGTGTAAAAGATAGGGAACAAATAGGTTCTCATTTTGGCTTTGAAACTGACTACAAGTGAACAAACCATTTAACCTCAAGTTATTTTTCTCCACTGCAAATTAAATATAAAATGTTTTGTGTATGAACAGTGACTTAGCTGATAAATCTGGCTTTTGTTAATATGGGTTAATATTTTTAAAAGCATGCTAGAAATAAAGCTGAAGAGAAAGATACTACATGTTAATAATTAAAATATATCTTAGGACAGGTGGACAATTACAAAGTGGAGAAACAAATTAGATTCACATAGTTCTTAACTGGGAGGTGGTAGGGGTACTTCTGGAACAAAACAAAAGAAATTTTCATCTTTACAATTTGGCTGGGCATGGTGGGTCACACCTGTAATCCTAGCACTCTGGGAGGCCAAGGTGGGAGGATTGCTTGAGGTTAGGAGTTCGAGACCAGCCTGAGGAAGAGTGAGACCTCGTCTCTACTAAAAACAGAAAAATTAGCCAGATGACTAAAAATATCAATAGAAAAAAACAGCTGGGTGTGGTGGCACATGTCTATAGTCCCAGCTACTCAGGAGGCTTAGGTAGGAGGATCTCTTGAGCCCAGGAGTTTGAGGTTGCTGTGAACTATGCTAACGCCATGGCACTCTAGCCTGGGTAACAGAGAGAGACTCTGCCTCAAAACAAACAAACAAAAAACCCGTAAATATTAAAACAATCAGAAAAACTAGAAAATAAGAATGCTTAAAATGATTAAAGAGATAAAAGGAAGAGAATCCATTGGGACATTATGAATAAGGAATAGACAAATTTAAAAAAGAACCAAATTGAACTTACATAAATGAAAATTTTCATTCATATACATAATCGATCCTTTGAAAAATATGATGTCCATGAAAATATTTAAATAGAGACTGAGTACTAATTACTGGGAATGTTATTAAGATTCCCATGGAAGGATACCTTACAGATACCTAGCCCTTACTCCACCACAAACCAAGCGTTTTGTCTTGACCTTCATTTCCAAGTCAATAAGAATCTCATATGTGTTAATATTAGACAGAAAATTACAAACACAGCATGGGACGGAAGCATCTCTTCTTGTGAAAAAATCAGAAATTAACTTTTCCAAGTGATCTGGGTTTTTATGTACTTAAGGTATAAGGAAATATAAACTTAATAAGCACTTAACTGTAAAAAGACCAGATGAATTTGGGTTTTCACAGGTATTTCTCATATCACTAAACTAGGGCAAGAGGCCAAAAAATAAAGTTATGCTTCTAAAAGGTAAAGTTTATCTTCAACTATGCTATAAAAAGTATAACAGAAAATAAGAATTTCAAGGGTTCAGAGGGGGAAAAAAAAATCAAAGGGGACCAGAATGATATTTAAATAAAAGTGGCAGGGAATATGGGGGAAAAATTGGGCCTGGAATCAAAAGCTGAAAAAGGCTATCATGTATCTGCTACTCTTTAGATATATGTGAGTATTTATTAATATGTATTTTATTCACCTAACAGGATGATAATGAGATAAAGAAATTTTATATATACATACATATATATGAAACAGAATGTATGAAAACACTGTATTATAAACAGGTACCAAAATGTGAGGCAAATATTTATGTAAAAAGGCAAATTTGAAAGGGTTTAAAGGCTTGTTATAATCTGGATAAATGGAAGATCATTGGTATTCACAACAAACAAAATCATGGGAGGCAAAATGAGCTTGTATATTCGAGAGAAATTGAAAGAGTAAGTATGGCTATTGTGGAAACAGTGATAATAAGGATGAAAGGTAATTTAGGCCAGATTATAGAGGACCATCTAGTATCTGTGTCGTGGGACACAGGGCCCTGTCCTCTTCTAAGGAAGCTGGAGCTCGGATCTTCCACCTCCCTATTCCCTAGAAGGCAGGGTTTGGGCACATAACCAAGGCTCGAATGGACACTCTCAAGGCAATGAAGCAAGTATTCAGGAGCCTTTGGAAATTACTTATGGTAGCTATGAGCTAGGGCAGCATTAAGTACCAGAGCCACTCAACATCAGCGTCCTAATTAGATTCTTCTGAGGCATTACTTGGCTTTGGTTCTTGCCTGTTTCCAGAATTTTGTTCTCCTCCTTTTCTGTTAGGTCTGTCGGCTATCCTATATAACCTTCCAGTACATTTTTTTTTCTTGCCCATATTGGCCAGAGTTGGTTTCTGTTGTTTGCAACCAAAAATCTTAACTGAATCATGTGTCATCTGTAAAACAGATAATACAGCCAGAATTTACGCCTTACCTGGCACTTTCATACTGTTTCACAGTCATTAATGTATCTTCAATTGTTTTATTCACCAAAGTGTTCACACTAGCAATGAAAAAGTTAATGGCTCCAAGAAGAGTCTCTCCATTTTTAGCCAGCAGCTTTTGGGTATCTGCATTATAGCCAAATTCTTCCTAAAACAAAGAAGTCACCTTAACTTATCTAGTAATAAATTAGTACATGTAATTAAAAAAAAACTCAGACATATCACTAATGGGAAAATACCTGATTTAGAAATCTAGCTGTAGCAGTTTTCCATTTTCTTTCAATCTTAAATAAAATGACATCTAGGTATATAATTACTAAATAAGTCTAATTATCTTCAAAATTGTCATCAGCTCAGATGCATAGCTAAAATCTAAACAATTTTTTAAAGTTAAACTACTCTGTACTAGAAAGAATATTATCATTTCTACATTTTGTTTCTATTATAGCATAAGCACAGCTGTTAAGAAGAAAAATATAGCAGATTATTAATCAGAGAAACTGTAACTTTCACAACCAAATTAGGTAACAATTGGCTACAACTTTCAGACATAAAATAGAGTGCAATTTTTTGTGTTTTGACTGAATCTCCTCAAAGTATAAATATTAACGATACACATTTCTTCGTAAACTTAGTGACCAGCTGACTCCCAAGCTTGGGTCTATCTAGACACACAGCTGAAAAAGGATCACTCAACACCAGATTTAGTTCATTCTCTCTGAATAAACTGCATCTTGGCTCAGCAACTTTACACATGACTCCTTCAGATTATGGCAAGAACTAACCCTAAATGTTCAGCAGTGAAAGCTTTCCAGTCCAAGTTTTATTAATTAACAGATTAATAAGGAACACATCTCACAAATAAAAAATTCATCACGTAATATTATAAGATGTATCATTTGAGAATTCTCCAGTTTGTTATAAAACACCTTTCAGTTTCAGTTGAAACAAATAATGTACTATTAACTAGAATCTTAGAACATGCAAATTTAATGCTAGTGCAATAGCTATAATTAAATTTCTAGCTGATACAGTATTCAACAAGTCAAAAAATAGCAGGAAAGTGAAATTCTTCATTATGCTAAAAGTATTTTCATTTAAGAGAAGTCTATGTAACTCTTTACTCTGGACCCAGTCTTCAAAATTTTAAAGACCCTGATTTGCAAATATTGGCAGATCTAGGATTACATAAGAAGAATAAGAAGAATATCAATCAATGTACGTAAAAACTAAAATGAAAGGCAGGACAGCAGAAGATTTTTGGCGCTAAGTTTCTACAAGCTAAGTTACACACTGAAGTCTACATAAACGTTACTGGAAATAGAACAGGACAAGAAAAAACATTTTTACAACTTTTAGAAAAAGTTAACAGAACATATTACAACTATACTTATTATTTTTGATATTCATTAAGAGGTAAAAGGCAAAATTAAAAAAGCAACAAAGAGGAAGAAAAATATGAAAGTTAGATTTATATAAATACAATACTTTTTAAAAAGCAAAGTTCTTAAAGATTATATGAAATATCTTAAGAGAACATCTCGGAATTCCACTTTCATTAAGAGTTCAGCAAATCATAAACATAAAAAATTACCTCAGAATACTTCTATTACCATTTTCTCCCATCCCTGATAGTTATTCAAAATAATCTTACATGGAGTTCTAATGACTTCAAACTCAGGTCAGCAAAGGCATCTCCAAGTTGCCTTTGGGTATGCACCATTTGGAAAAGCTGGGTTGACAATGTCTGGGCCAGTTTTAGAATATTTTCATATTTTTTCTTGTTATCTCTTAATATATCAATCTGAGCTTCAAGTTCAAGGTCCACAGTTCTTGAGCCACGGCCTAGCTTCTCGGAGATAATTTGTCGAGTACACTAAAAGTAGAAAGGTGCACTTTGTTTAGGAAGGAAAAAAAGAACAAAAGAAAAAAATAATACAGCAATTCAAAATATAAATGCCAGAGCATATGGCTACACCGTTTTTTGGCTTATGCTAGTCTAACAAATTGAAAGCTGTCAGCCCCCTTAGAAGTTCATCAGGACTCAGTAAATTTACCAGACATGTCTAATAACTATTACTAATCAGAGGAAGTTTTAAGACTTATCTAGCTAACTTATACACTGCCAGAAGAACACTTTCACATAATCATATTTCAAGTTTAGGGCATATGGGCAGATTATTTATAACAACAGAAATATTTGGCATCATTTAAGAATAATAATAGACTTAATATAGGAAGGAATAATAAGAGTACTAAAATTTTACTTTCTAATTGGTTTGAAATGGTCTTTTGCTTCTGTCTTCCCCCTTAAATAGCTTAATGTGTATATGTGTGTGAAGGAGGAATTAAGGGAAGAAAGGAGAGAGAGAAAAAAAGGGAAGAAAGGCGGTGGGGAGGAAGAGAGAGAGAGAGAGATTAGAGATTCCTGAGTTCTCCATTTACTTTTGCCCACATAGCATGGTATTACATTTTGTTATTTTATTCTGTCCTAGAAATAATGATATAGAAATCTATAATTTTTAAAAAGTACCTAATTTCAAAGCACATGGAAATAAGTTTTCTAGTAATAATTTTTGTTGAAAATCAAAATCATTTTAAGAATAACTGGGGCATTAATATGTTCCACATCATTAAAAGTTATCAAAAATATTCTTAAAAAGTAGTAAATAAGTACCAAAATTTTTAAAATTTTTAAATTTGCTCTTTATCACATCTTTCAAAGTTTTGGTTACAGAATTAATGTTTGTTGTAAAAATGAAAATAACTCACGAAATAAAAGGTAAATTTCCTCTTCCTTTAGTCACACTAAATGATAGAAAACTACTATTAGCAGTTTGATGGGCATTTTAGATGCTCCTTTAATTTTATATAATCACATATGTAATATTTTTCAAATAAACATCAAATTATGCTCTACTTAATATCCTGAACATTTCTTTTCTATGAACAAAATAACTTTAGACTTTTCCTTTGTCAATATACTGAAATTTGCCACTCATATATATTTTTTCTTTATTTTTTTATTTCAAAATATTAAAAGGGTACAAATGCTTTTCTTACATGTATACCCTTTATAATGCTTAAGTTGGGGCTTTTAGTGTGTATTTTTCTATTTAAAATTGAAACAAATTTCTTGACATGTTTTCTATTTTCATCAACTAAGACTCGATCTTTATAAACATTTTTTTTACAAAGTAGTTATTTTTTTAAAAAGTAGAGAAATTCTCAACTATATAGAAAATGATAGGAGAGGTGAGAGCCCAAAATCACAGTTAGAGGATAAAACTATTACTAGGAAAAACATACGAACATTCCTAAGAGATGAAAATCACATCAAGAGAAAAGTTTAACTGAAGACATTGTGATTTTTCAAAAAATTTGTTAATTTTTTTTTTTTTTTCTCAACAGACAGGGCCTCTTTCTGTCACCCATGCAGAAGTATAGTAGCCTGATCATAGCTTGCCTCAAACTCCTGGGCTCAAGCAATCCTCCTGCCTCAGCCTCCTGAGTAGCTGGGACTACAAGTGGGACCACGCCTGGGCTAACTTTTAAATTTTTTTGCAGAGACTGGGGTGGGTGTGGGGTGGGGGTTGGGGGGTATCTCTCGTCATGTTGCCCAGGCTGGTCTTTTTTTTTTCCTGAGATAGTTTCACTCTGTCTCCCGGGCTAGAGTGTAGTGGCATCAGCCTAGCTCACAGCAACCTCAAACTCCTGGGCTCAAGTGATCCTCCTGCCTCTGCCTCAGCCTCCAGAGTAGCTGGGACTACAGGCGCATGCCACCATGTCCAGCTAATTTTTTTTCTATTTTTTTTAGTAGAGACAAGGTCTTGCTCTTGCTCAGGCTAGTCTCAAACTCCTGACCTCAAGCAATCCTCCCGCCTTAGCCTCCTAGAGTGCTAGGATTACAGGTGTGAGCCACTGCGCCTGGCCCCAGGCTGGTCTTGAACTCACAGCCACAAGCAATCCTTCAGCCTTGGTCTCCCAAAATGCTGGGATTACAGTCTTGAGCCACCATGCCTATTCATTGTGATTTTAATGAGAAAAACATCAGCAAGAAATAATGTCTGAAAATGGTAACAAGATAAAGGAGACGGGTCACTCATTCCCATACTTCCATACCAAGATTCAGCATGTGGTACCTTCCATAGCAATCTAGATATAATAATCCACTGAAAGTCCAGAAGCCAGAATTCTTTGAAGGAGTTAGGTTAAAAATGTATGGATGTAGAATATTAATAGAGGTAAACTTCATGAATAGAGGAAGGGCTGAATAGATAGATGTAATAAATAATAAATAGAAGTAGTTCATTCTAGAATAGAATAATAGAAGTAGTATGAAAGATAAACAAGTAAAATGAAGGGGAATTCCAAGCAGTAGGCAAATATATCTCATGAACAAAGTTATAGAAGTTTGAGAAAGCACAGATTGTTTAGGAAGTCTCTGGGTAATCTATGTATGGAGATCCATACATAGAAGAGAGTAGTAGAAAATAATGTTGGAAGGTAGATAGGGATCAGATTTGTGCCATTCCAAAGAAACTGGGGAAATCAACTGAAGGATTTTAAGCAAGAGTAAACAACATTAGATGGAGTAGAATATGTAATCTAAGAGAATTTGTTAAGAAGCTATTACAATAATGTGAGGGAGTAATAAAGACATGAACTATGGCTGTGAAGGATGAGATGGAGAAAAGGGGGAAAAGTATAAGAACAATTAAGGAGGCAGAATCCATAGGATTTAATGACTGACTGGATATGTGGGATCAGCAAGAAGATGGAGTGGAAATTTCTGAATATTCGGGTGACCTGTTGTTATAATAAGAAAATTCAAAGGCAAAACAATACATGGAATGAGAGAATCCATATCTGTGAGAACAGACAGGGCAATGATTAAACAGAATGTCCTGAATGAGAAGAGTTTAAGCAAGCACAACTTTTTGAAGATTACCATCAGCATTTCTAAGATTCTGCATTGTCATGAAGTAAATCATTTTTGGAAAGATTCACGTAGCATGTTTCAGGGCACTTTTACCATCTTAAGAAAACCTGTAATTTTGTAGAGGACTTCAGATCATATTTTAAATGCATTAACTGAAAGAATAAATTCACTACTGTATTACTCTTGAGAAGACAGACAAGAGAGACCTGTTCTGTATAAAACTACAGATAATTCCTGGTTTATCAACCACCAGACCCATAACCAGTTCAGGAATGTAGAGAGAGTTGCTGCTGATACTCTAACCTGAGTTGCTAGGGCTTTCATCCACTTATTTATTTGAAGAATTCTACTATCTTGTCCCTGTTAAGATTCAAAGGTACTAAGTGGATTTGAGGCTTGAGTTATTTGTAATACATCAAATACAGTATGAATGAACTAATTTGCTTATTTGGTATGGAAGGCATAAGAAAAACAATCACCAATTACTCTGAAGCAATGCAACTAATGATGTTAACAGACTTTAGGAATCTAACTCTTTTGCAATCAGTCTAGTGCTGCCTGTACAGTTAATGCTTAGCAATTACAGTAAAATCAGAGAATTTCAAACTTCGGAGAACTAATATACCTTTCTTGACCTTTAGCTGCTATAAAGGATAAAAAATGAGGGCAGTCAAATATATCTATAAGCAGCTCTACAGCTAAATGTATTCCAAGGCACTACATTTCTTCAATTATGTACAATATCTGTCAGTTAATAAGCATTTTAGTAGCTTTTTTACTCTTTTGTACTTACTTTTTAAATTACATAAAAAGATCAGCAATATTCTAATTATATTTCTGCCATGTTTAGATGGCATCATTCTCTCCTCTATATTCATATAATTGCAATATAATAATTTGAATAACACACAAATAAAAATTCTTAGAGCCATTTAGGGTGGAAACATTAAAAAATTACAAACCTTATAGGTGTTTAGACTCCACTTTCTAACAAGTTCTAACTTTTCCATTGCAGGATTTTTAATTTCATCTGCTAGAATAACTGGTCCACTTTTTGTCTGTGTTCTCTGGCCACCTGCATGATCATAACAAAAGATAAAAACACAATCCAGATAAAGACGAGCAGGGAAAGAAAACAAAACATTGATGTTGTTCAAATTAAACTACTTATGCATCTAAAAAATGAAAAGGTTCCCACAAAGCGAAGAACTAGAACTTCCTGAAATTGTTGAAAATAATTTCCCAATCATTTAAAAAACATTTCTGCTATTAAACACAAATGCCATGTGGTTTGTCTATCTTCTTAAAAAAAAAATCTGCTGCAATCAGCCTTCTTTCCTATATAAATTGCTGTTTACTTCAAGAAAAATAAAATTTCCACAACTAATCTTATTACCTAATGATCCTGACAAGAACTATCTTTGTCAATAAAAAATTTAAAAGGCCATGTATTTCCCCACGGTGATCTCCTTTCACTGTAATACATCGACCAGAACAACAATAGGATGTTGCTATAATTTTGGAGGATTTGAAAACATAATTCAAATTTTATTAAATAGTTCAATTCAAGTAGTCATTAAAATTTCTTACCACTAATATGAAAGACTGGGTTGAAACAAGACCTACATTGTACCTCTTTTTCTCAAGAGACCAAAAAGAAGTAAAAAAAAAAAAAAACTCCACAAAACAGCCATAATGAATAAAGGCAGTGTAAAGTCCTGACAATGTACTGTTCCAACAATTAAGAATTTATGACATGAAAGCAACTCTACAACAATATAGTTCCTAATAGTAAAATATTTTTCATAGCAGAAAAATGTTTCATAAACATTTATGCTACTAATGATTTGGGATGCAAACTTTGTAATAATTTAAAAAGAACAACGAAATAAGGAAAAAAGAAAATGTTGTAAAAATGGTTTTAAAAAATTAGAGGTGGCAAAAATTTCTTCTTTCATTTATTCCTACCGCCAGATCAATCTTTACCATAGCCTTACCACAGTCTAAAATTGAGAACAGTGTTTAAGATGAAACACATTTAAGAATCTACAAAATTCTCATAGAAATAAAATATGAATGTTAGTATTTCATATAAAAAGAAATGTGTTTAGTTTTTCCCTTGTTTTTATAGGCCAGTAATATTAAAGTGCAAAGTGAAGATACTGATTTCTCTCAAGTATTTTTCACTGGGTATAACTGGCAAATTACACAGTATTTTGTTGCAATCTGCAAACTATTTGTAAATTGAGGAGAAAATAAGACACAACCTCTTCCACTTACCCATTCCCCAAATAAACAACCCAATTGTTGAAGCTTCCTTTTTTTGTTTAACTGAAAACAGAGGGCAGAGCTGCAAAGCTGAGAGTTTAGGATCACATAAGTAAACCTACGTTTTCTAGAGCAAAGAAAGGGTGATTTAAAACAAATCAAATTTCACAATGTTTTTAATTTTAAAATGGATTAAATTTCAGGTTTGAGATATAGCCTAAATACTTTGAAAAGCCAGAAAGATAGGCTATGGCTAGAAAGATTATTTCCCTTACTGTTAATAAGCAGTCACCAAAAAAGCCAGAAAAACATACCCCTAAGAATATAAAGCAAGTGATTATGAAACTGAGTGAATTAGTTTAGCTTCAGCAGTAGCAAGAAGGGTTGTATCCAATCGTGCAGTGAATACCTGCAGGAACAATTAAATCACTTCCTTGTTGAGCCAGTCGGCTAGCTGCAACCCTGCTAGGAGACATAACAGATGGCAATGGTGGTGCTGGGGAACCTGAAAAGGGTAGACATTTAACTGTGAAAATCCTTCTCCTCCTCTAAATACTGTACATTTTCCTTTAAAATATTCAAGCACTACGATTAAGAGCTTGAATTAATACAGTTGCTTTCTTGCAGGAAAGGACTAATAAATGGATCCTACCAGGCTGAGTTCTCATATAAACTTTTCATCAAACTATCCAAACACTTAACTATACAAGAAATTTGGCAAGATCACATCTAACTAGGCCTTTACCTGGACTCTGCTATTTTCAAAATCAATTAATAGAATGTGATTACAGTCATATAGTTGAATAATTTAAACCTTAAGTAACTATTTCAAAACATACTATTCTTATATACTAAGGAAAAACTCTCCCGAATAAAAATCTAAGGGCGTGTAGTAAGGGCTATGAAAGCTTGCTTACTGTGTCTTACAGAAGTGTGAATGCACTATAGCAGTCACAGTAATTATAGCCAAAAGTTTCAAATTATAAATCAAATATCACAAAAGATAGCTCATTGTTATTCATAATGTGGATGCAGGGGACCTAAGGCAATTAAATCACCTGGAAGCTTGCTAGAAATGCAAAATCTCAAGCCCTTCCCCAGACTTACTGAACTCGAATCTGCATTTTCATAAGATACCCCGTGTAATATGTATGTACTCTGAAGTTTGAGAAGTGCTGATGTAGAGTATTTTCTGACTGCTCATATGAATCACTACTGGAGCTTTTAAAACATACTTGGGATACTTCGAAAGATCTACTGATTGTCAGTGAAACAGGCATCTGTTGTTTTCTAAAAGCTACAAGATGATTCTCAAACACAACTAAGTTTGACAACCAGAAGAACATAATTTTTGAATGAAACACAACTGAGTTTTAAATTCTAACTCTGAGTTTGAAATTCTGGTTCTATCTATCACATAATGTCAGGAACACCCTGGCAAATTATTTAATGTCTCTGAGCCTTAGTTATCCACACAGTAAGAAATATTAAATACCCAACATTGTTGCTAATGTTCAGCATTAAACCAAAGAGAGTGATAATTAAAAAGAAGTTTTAAAAAATATGAAAGTCCTTCCACAGCTAGCTGAGAATATTTTACTGTCTATAACGTGTTTTTATTTCTATTACACTCTTCCCTAGTTCTCTGGAAAACATATAATGCATCAAATTCATAATTCAATTTTCTCGTAAGAATCAACATCTAGTTTCTTTACTTACAATTAGTAATAATTGGTCATATCCCAGATATAGTAAGTTCTGTTGCAGAAACAGTCACCAGTTCTAAGAGTATAAAAATCTTAATTTGGACTGGATCTCACATTAAAATTCAAACCTGCAACAGACCTAAATAGATTGTTGCCATCTTTTAAAGTGAGAGATACTTGTCTCTTTAATCTGTTGAATTATAAAATTTAAAACTAGAAGGGATGATGGAAATCAACTAGTCTAAACTCTCACATTAAAATGTAAGAAAAATGAGACCCAGAGAGGTTAAAACAGTTTCTTATTAGAGACCTGGATGTTCTGAACACCATAATATCTCCATTATTAAATTCAACACAGAAAACACTAATCCATAAGTTACTTGCTGAGTTAGAAGGCATTTTAATAGGTTATCTAGTCCAATTATCATTTTAAACAAAGACTGCATCTCTATCCAAGGCACAAGGGATTCTATTATAAGTATTAAATAAAAGAAGACTACTATAGTGTCATGTCTTGATGACCCCAGGAACAAACCTCTGTTGTTCTAGTGATTATAGTTTATTAATCTTGCATAAGAAATAATGCTATGGCACAACATGAGATGTGTATAATATATGTAACAAATGATATATAATTTTCCAAACTAAAAATGATGTGGTGGTGAGGTAATTGGGACTTCATCTTTTTTGCTTTATAAAAGGTAATTATCACTTCTTTATAACTTCAATATTCTAAACTTTTAAACAATATCCAATAAAAAATAACTCTTAAAATTCTAGGATCTTGCTAACTGACTAAATTTGGGAAATTAGATCTGTTTCATCTCAACAACAGAAATCTAGGAACATGAATGTATGTATGCAGTGATTGAAACCTCCATTAAAACAAAACCCAGGAACCAAGTACACTTCATTCAAAAGCTTTGATTTATCCATGATTTCCACTTTTATTGATTTCACAACATCTTTGTTGTTAGGCAGATTTCAATATTTGTTGTTTTTAGGCTGAATTTAAGTCTCATTTCTTCTAAATTTGCTCTAGGTAGAGATAGATGGAAAATAATATTCATATTCTTCTTGTAATAATTGCTCAAGTAATGAAAAAGCCATTATTAAGTTATCATTCAATCACTTTTCCAGAGAGCTAACAAAGTTCTAATTCCTTTAACATTTTTTCATAAGACCAATTTTCTAGATTTTAATCATTATGTTGTTCTTTTTCATGTTCATTCCAATTTATCTACGTATGTCTTAAAACAAGGGCATTTAAAACAACTTTCTCATAATAAATGTTTAATCTGAGTATGGCAGAATGATTATCTTTTTAATAACATTGATCAACGATGTAGCTTGGGTTAAAAAATGTTTTATAAACTCAGTTCAAAGAGATGTAGATTAGATGTAGATGTAGATGTAGATCACGAAACATTTTTTATTTCAATTTGAGGGATTAGGATGTATCTATAAGCAAATGAAACTGACTAGTATTTTAATGCTCATGCATAACATTTTATAATGGCCAGTTGATTTCAATTATTGTATATGACTATTTCACTTAAGAAAAAAAGATTAAATCAAATGCCAGCCAAATAATTTGATGGAAAATGCTTAAAATATCTTAATAGTAAAATTAGTTTTTAATTCTACGTTGACACTTAATTTTGAAATTTGTGACTGGTCCAAAATTGCATCAAATTATGCAAAGTAAGCCTAATATTTTTAAGTACTCAAAATTTTAGGCACTCAGTTAATCCTTGCAAATTCAAAGTTATCCCCTATATAAGAATGCCACAATGCTTCAGAATGACTAAGATATTGACATATTTGCTCCCTTTTTATAGCTTCATTTTTCTACACATAAGAATGAAAAGAGGGAAAAAATGATGTCACTAGATAGCCCATTCATTTCACAGCCTAGAATAGAGGATATTGTACTAGCTTATCCTAAACACCTATTTCCAGGACTCATATAGTAAAGAATATATTTCGAAATCTAAATTGTTCTTGAATAAAGTATCAGGGCCAAGAGTATAATAAAAATACAGAATACTACTACCTACAAAAGGGCTAAGGATTGCAAAGACATAAGGACCTTTTTCTTCATTTTGTGAAATTTTAATGCATCATTAAAATTAATATATTTCACTGAACATCAACTATAGCTACACTTTAACTATAGCACTGTCGAGAAAACAATCTATTTCCTACATTCAAATGTTTACATGGTTTTACTTTCTCTCGTGTAAAAATAAAAAAAGTTATTACAGGCAAGAGCATTAAAAGAGGAGGCATCTTTTCCTTTCTATTAAAAATAGACATATATATATAGGATGCGTGCAGAAAAGAGTTAATTAACACAGGAGGTCCAACTGTCTATCATTAAAAAGGCCTGCTTGCAAGATTGGCCCTTGGCTGGTACCTGGGAACTAGAAGTTTGGAAGGATTTCCCCAATTCCTAGAATGATTAAGAACGGCTCACTGTGCTTAAACTGTTTATGCCAACAGTGTGGTTTATGCTGCTTATACCTGCTTTGCTTCTGGAAGTCTAGCATCTTGATACATACTAGGCAGAGGATGCCTGTGTGAGCGACCCCCAATAAAATCCTGAGCACTGTGTCTCTAAATGAGCTTCCCTGGTCAGCAACATTTCACTTATGTTGTCACATCTCATTGCTGGGAAATTAACAATTGCTGTGAGACTGCACCAGGAGAAGACTCTTGGAAGCTTGTGTGTAATTTTCCTGACTTCGTCTTATGTACCTTTTACCTTTACTAATTGTGCTTCATATTCTTTCACTGGAATAAATCATAGCCATGAGTGTGACTATATACTGAGTCCTGTGAGTCCTCCTAGCAATTTATTGAACCAAAGGGTAGTCCTGGAGACTTCCTATATAGCATGTACAGGAGGAAAGAGAAAAGTTCATTTTCCTATTTGCTTTGAAATAGGAAATATGTATTTATACAAATCAACATTGATTTAAGATATCATATAAATTTTGTGGTTATAAGTTAAAATAATCCAAATCTACATTTTTGAGTTTTTATTTCAATATTTTAAAGCCCATTCTTAAATAATATTTAGTGAAATTATGCACATTGATCTATTTATATGAAGATTATTAAAACAATTTCTAAATTACTTAAATTGAAGAGAAAAAGGATTGTGTTTATATTCAGTGTTTTATCATGGAATCAAAGGTCTCAATTCTTATGCTTTACTAATAAAAGTAGCATTTGGTAAACTCCCATCCTCCATCCCGCCATCTTTACAAATACATGGGCTCTTACCTTGAAATGCTCCTGCTTCAATAACCCCCTCTTTGGTACTGTCAAAGCCATGAGATGTAATTTGGGTTTCTGAGAGACCAAGTCCAGATGGTAATGAACGCTTCAAATCCTTAGCAACATTTGAATAAAAGAAAAAATCTTTGTAAAAAATCCCACATCACATAATGGTTTAGAATAATTGTGTCCTTCTAATCACATCTTAAATGGTTTTTCTCTCTACTATGTAGTACTCCTTTAGGCTGGCATGGCATTCTGTAACGATATATAATCAGCAGCAGATATAGCAAGATTTGCTATTAAGCAGTACACTGTATGTCACATACAACACATTTTATTATTCTGGAACTAAGCAGCAAGCATATATTAAAATTTAATTAAAAATTTTAATCCGATATATCAGGAAAATTAAGATCACTAAAATGTCATGTCTAATATGTAAAAACTGACTGATGTCTATATAATCACGGTGAGCCTGGCTAATGCTTAGTATAGACAAATCATTCATTTGCAATGTTAATTTCCCTTCAACTTCAAGGTTAGCTAGGTAAACTGGGCTTCTCTGACTTCAGTCAGGGTGAGGTAAAGGAAATCTTTTCATTTGGATTTATTTTAAACACTGATACTAGTCAAATTAACTGCAAATTAGCTTATAATTGAAACTTAACTGTAGTTAAAAATAATATTCAACATTAAATCTTAGAGCTTAAAAAGAATAGAAAGTCAAGAATCATAACGGTCTTTAAAAGACACAAACTCAGTTAAGTATATTTGAAAAAATTTTGTCCAGAACCTTGTAAATTAAATCTCAGGGCTTAGTAATTACTAGGCAAACAGGCCAAGTAAAACTATGTAAAATCATCAAGAACCAAAGCTTAGGCTATACTTTGTTGGCTGTATGTGATGCAACTGCATTAATAATGCAGACTTAAAACTGGCCTATCCACATGACTAGAGCTTCAAAGAAAACAAACTGAAATGAAGGCACTAAATCTAAAATAAAATCACTTTTCTATTTACCTTTATTAAACTTTCATGATAATGCCAGGGCTATGACAAGTTATAAGTAAATACAGCTAATGATTAAGCTACATTTTCAGACTGATCATAATTTAAGATAGATTTTAGATCATAAAGATACATAATTAGTGTTTTTTTTTTTTTTTTTTTTTTTGAGACAGAGTCTCACTCTGTTGCCCGGGCTAGAGTGCCATGGCATCAGCCTAGCTCACAGCAACCTCCAACTCCTGGGCTCAAGCGATCCTTCTGCCTCAGCCTCCCAAGTAGCTGAGACTACAGACATGCACCACCAGGCTCAACTAATTTTTTCTATATATTTTTAGTTGTACAGTTAATTTCTTTCTATTTTTAGTAGAGACGGGGTCTTGCTCTTGCTCAGGCTAGTCTAGAACTCCTGAGTTCAAATGATCCTCCCCCCCTCGGCCTCTCAGAGTGCTAGGATTACAGGCGTGAACCACTACGTCTGGCCTATAACTGGTGTTATATATTCTTTCTAGTCCATCACAGCTCTTTCGATGTAATGGTAAAGAACAGAGCCTACTGCAGAGGTCCAGGATATTTCTCCAGAGAGGGAGTTATACTTTTTTACCTAGGACAAGACATATACATCTTAATCAACAGGTGAAGGCAATATATAATCAAACAGGAAAATACTTATAATGTATTTAAGATTCGGAAGAAGGAATGATGAGTTTGCATTAAATAGAAGAAGAGTCTTAAAGGAAGAGATGGATCCTAAGCTGCATCAATGACCAACGTGGAGGGTGTTGGAGCGATGGAATGGGGTGAGGAAGGAGTATTCTCAATCTAATAGAAAAAGTTACGGGGGAGGGAGCAGGAAGCCCGGGACAGTCATTATGTTATTGGCATAGCATGCGGTCCAGCTGAGAGATGGGTGTAAATGAATCAGAAGGAGGCCAGGTAATAAAATACCAAGGTAGGGAATTTGGCCTTGCTTGAATTATGAAAGTTTGGAAGAGCAAGCTTACTTGATTTGGTTAAAGGACTGCTTTAAAAATATTAATTTGGCAGACATGTAAGAAGAGTTTGGAAGAGTTAGAAACTGAGGCAAGATCAATCCTAAGATACCACTACACCTCAGGTATTCAATAACTACAACCTAGGATCAGAGAGGTGGCCAAAAGAATGGAGAGAAAGAATGAAATTTAGGAATAATTAAGAGTAATTAAAATACAAGCTTTTAATGAAAATTCAGGATACAGCCATGTGTTAAGTATAATAATAAAGTGGAATGGCTGAGATAACATATACTACTGAAATAAGGGGCCCTTAGAGAAGATAATTTTCATAATCACAAACCAGGATGCAAAGGGGTTATTTAAATCACTAGTCAAGAAGATCTGATTCTAAACAATTATATATACTCTGCTACTAAAGTAAAAATATTATAGTACAAGTTAAGTGACATTTATGTTGTATAATACAATTTAAACACATTATTTTGGAATGTTTGCTGAAGTTTCTATCTGGATTCTAATGTTCTCCTAACTTCTAAATGTATCCATGATGTTTTTCTTGATCAATGCATTAGCAATCCTCAGTTAACTTATTTTCCTGAAATTTTTCACTATTTTTAATTTGGAACTTGTTAACTTACACAAAGTGGCAAAAACACAGTGAGAATGACTACGTTAAATCATCTCTATACTCCTGAGAAAAGGCATATGCTGTAAATGAAAATAGATATCTAGTTTGAGAACTGAAACAAAACACTTCCTGAAAATGAGTAGAATCTTCAAGGTGACTAAGCATGCTTTTCTCTACTTTGAGATCATCTTTGGAGGAATCTCTGGGACTATATTAAGATTGGGTACTCAGGGCCATAGAGTGCTGAATCTCTACCACTAAGCTTCCTTAATTTAACCATAAACATTTATAGGAATATATAATTTCAAATTAAAGACATAGGAATTAAAATATTTCCCATTCTGGAATGTCCTTCAGTTTTAATATTATTTAAAACTATTCTTAAATATTTTCACTAAAGCATTTTAATAACTGAAGTATTAAAAAGCCAATTGGTTCAATTAAATTAAAAATAGTTCTTGAATTCCCTCCAGATCCCAACTCCTCCAAAGACTGGAAAAACAAACACCCATATATTGACCTCCTACTGTCTTTCTAGCATGTGTAGGCTGTATATAAAATCTGAAAATTTACCTTGTCATAAGTAAATAATCACATGATAGCTTTAAAGGATCTTTGCTTAGTTTTAGAAATTTTGTAATTTTATCTATTCAACCTTAAATCTCCAACTTTGGAGGTTGGTTTCCCTTTTTTAGCCAAACAAATATCTGTCCAGTTACTGGGTGATTTATTATTGGAAATAAATTAAACAGAAGGGATTGTGTTTGGAAATGGCTCCTTAATCCTACAGTTCTTGACCTTGGGATTTTATCATACAAGTGTCTTCACTGGTAGTGAGGTGGGTGTTATGTGATTTGTTACTAATAGTAGATGAAAGTAAAACATTTATCAACTTCAGTGTGTAAAGTATTTATATTATGGTAGCTTCAAGGTAATCTCTATAATTTACTCTTTAGTTGCATTCCAATATGCTTTCTGTACTGAGAGATACAGGGTGGAGTTTCAGGAGGCAAACGAGATTGTTTAGCACTTCGGATATCAGTGAAAATGTTTGAGAACTGGTTCTGATTTCAAATACCTCCATTATTTTAAAAAATAATAATTAACAATCATCTGATGAGGCAGTTTGATGTAATGGATGCAATGTGGCCTCTGAAGTCGGGTCAGAAAAACCCAAGTTTAAATCCTGGCTCTGTCACTTAATGGCGGCATGCATGAACTCAGGCAAGTTCTCTGAATTGCTGAGTTTCTTACTATAAAATGGGGATTGTAAGGGATAACAATTCCTATCTCATAGAAACATACAAAAAAGTACACACTATAAAATATGGCACTTAATATTATTAATTTCCTTCCTCACCATCCCAACTTGTAAATAGAAGTCTTCTGGAGATTAGAAGTTGGAGCAGTAAAAGATTGTTTTTTTATAATTAAAATTGAGCATTGTATGTAAGAACGTGTTTTCATATCTTTTAGGATGAATGACTTTTATTTTTTGAGTGACAAGGACAGTAGCATACACCAATTATGAAATTATGAGCATACCCACCCTTAGTATTATGCTCACAATGTCATCTTAATTATTAATATATTACGGCATGCCTATGTCTGAAAATCACCATATAATTAACTTCTGATATACACTGACTCTAAAAAGAGCAACAAAATAGAGGTTACAAGTCTGAGAGATCTGAGTTTTAAATGTATATTAAACCTTAGTGTATAAAATGATAATATCTTTTACAGAAACACTTTGTGAGTATGGAGGGAGATAGAGAAAAACATGGGAAAGACATGCTTTAAAGGGAAGGTAATTGAGTTTAATACAAAAAGTAAGGAATATATAGAGAATGAACAAAGAAACAAGGGAAAAGGCCAGCAAAACAGAAGTTCTTCCAGCAAATAATCTCCTGTTCTTTATGTAAAACAGCTGTATAATCTGAAAAGCACTAAGGCCTTCCTATGCCTAAGCTGCTACTAATAGAAGGAACCTAACCAAGTGGTCTATTCTGATTCTGAAGAGTACTAGCATTTTGATTATGGTCTGGCAGCTAAGTCACAAAGTGATCTGGGATATGTGAGAGAATTGGATGACCTGTGAGATAACACTCAGGATTTTATGAGTTTGTTGATTGTTTTTTATAAAATACTCATTCTCTAAGTAATATAATATAGTCTCATAGTTCACAAAAACTTAAAATGTACCTTCTTTACTAACTCTTAAATTTTTTCAGTGTCTCAGTTATAAGGCTGTGCCTAGCTTAGCAACTTTTTAAATATCTGCTACTGAATTTACTCCTATATTTCAGAGACAATGAGTTCATTTATAACCAACAATATAAAATCCCTAATTTGCATTTTTATGTTGGTGACATTCAACTCAAAGTTTAACACTTTGCAAGGCTGAGCTTAACAATTGTATAATAAAATGGAATGAAACTCAGTTAACTTTCTATTCAAGCCACCAGGATAATGCTAGAGTATTTAATAATTTTAAAAAATATATTTTCAAACAATTAAGCTAAAACAAAATATAATGTTTTTTAGCAAAAGCTCTAAATAACTTTCATGTATAATTTAGTTACTTTTCAAAGGATACAAAGTAATATTTGTAGTAATAGCCTTCCTAAAGCTGTGAAGGGGAGCTCATTTTAAATCAAAATAATTTGCTCTATTTTGCGTATTTTAATAGAGGTTAGAATAAGAATGACCTTAAAAACACAAGTTTAGAACTTAAAATTCAGCATAGTAATCTACTTCCGAAGAACTAGAGTTAATGCAAAACCAACACATAAAGAACACAAAATGTTCAGCCAATTTGCTTTAAATACACATCCTTAATAAGAGGTGCAACACTGGAATACATAAGGAGAACTAGAGATTAATCCTGCCCTTTAATTTAGGGTTAGGAGGAGATATTTTGAATAAAGGAGTGATTCTCAAAGCATATACTTTGAGAATTACAGAATACTCGGAGAATGCTATAAATTACACAAATTCTCCAAGTATTGTATAAATTACACAAACTCCCTTCTCCCTTACTTTTCTTACACTACATTCTCCCAGTTTTCCTCCCATCTACCTTTAAGAATAGCTTAGTCTGGCCAGGCGCGGTGGCTCACGCCTGTAATCGTAGGTCTCTGGGAGGCTGAGGCGGGCGGATTGTTTGAGCTCAGGAGTTCGAAACCAGCCTGAGCAAGAGCGAGACCTTGTCTCTACTAAAAATAGAAAGAAATTAATCGGACAACTAAAAATATATAGAAAAAATTAGCCGGGCATGGTGGCACATGCCTGTAGTCCCAGCTACTCGGGAGGCTGAGGCAGGAGGATCGCTTGAGCCCAGGAGTGTGAGGTTTCTGTGAGCTAGGCTAACGCCATGGCACTCACTCTAGCCAGGGCAACAGAAGTGAGACTCTGTCTCAAAAAAAAAAAAAAAAAAAAAGAATAGCTTAGTCTTCTTTACTGATCTAGTTTCTCTACCAGAAAAAGTCCTAAGTCTTACTTCTCTTCTTCCCTTGGAGATCTAACTTGTTTCCCTTCTCTCTAGTCCTGTCAGCCCTGCAATTCATTCTTCAGACTGTAGCCAGAGACAATTTTCTAAAATGCAAATCTGATTGAGATGCTTCCATTTTTACATTATTTAGTGGCTCTCCATTACCTTTTGGTCGAAGTTTAAACTCCTCAACATGGTTTTAAGGTTCTGCAGGATCTAGTCCGTAAATATCATTTCTCATACACCTCTCCACTCCACATTCACCACTCCAACAACAGTAATTTCCAGTTCTGTGGTCTTGTACCTCCCTCAGGTCTTTACGGATGCCTCTGATGGGGAATATTCTTCACTCTTCTTCACCTGGCTAGCTCCTCCTTCAGACCTCAGTCTAGATAGCAATTTCTCAGGTAATCTTTACATATTCCTCCTACCTGTTCTGAGACCATGCTATACTTGACTAGTATATCACTTGTCACACAGTACTAAAATTAATTTGTCTCTATTTTCTCCCCACATTCCCAAGACTGTTCTCTAAAACCAGAGAGCTTATCTGTCTTGTTCCCCTTTTACATTCCCGACAACTAACAGTGTGCCTATTATTTCATTTACTAAGAAATTTTCTCAATTTAAACATCTCATCCTGTAAAATGGGCAAAACCTTCCAAACCATCTATGTAGTATAATTTTAAAGAAACAAACTTAAAACTTATGTTAATGTTCTATGAATTTTAGTGATTTATAATCCCCTTTGTTGTTTTAACAGTTAGCCGTCTATAAGGAATATCTGCCAGAAGCAAAGCTATTACGAACAGGCCTCCACATCCCCAGTTCTGCAACATCATTAACCTCCCCATAGTGGCCTCTCTGCCTCTCTACAATTAATCTTGAGCCAAAGCTGATTATCCTCCAACATTCTACTGTAGAAGGCAGGGTCAGCATTTCCTCAGCTCTCCACTGTACTTCTCAACAACCAGTTCTCAAAATTTAGTTTCAGTTAGAATCACCTGAGGATCCTGTTATAAATGTAGATTCCTTTTAGCTGCTCATTGTAATTCTCGTTCAGTTGGAATATGGAGCCCATGAATGGTGATTTTGATGCAGGTGATCCTTGGTCTATTCTGAGGAACCTGTTGTGGAGAACTGCCTTCCTATTCTTGTGCAACATTAACCCCACCTCGCCCCGGTTTCCTGTGTGCCACTCTATCTCACTGCCCTCTTTCCCACCTCAGAATTATCATCTACCTTCTTTCCAGTCAATCCCATATACTTCTTGAAGGCTTTGGCATATCTAGGGCTTGTGCTCTACCCCTAAATCTCACCATTACCTTGGGTGTTTCTAACCTTTTGCATGTCACTGGGTACACTTTCAGGGAATAATTATACGTTCAATTAGCAATTCCTTCCAAACTGATATATAAGCTGTCTAAGCTGAAAGTTTTCACAGATCATCAAAAATATAGTCTACTAATGGCTTATAGTATATTACTATATTTTAAAATATAAATTATAAAACACTAAAATTGAAATAAAATTTATTGCAAGGCTACCTACCTATGTTGATGCAAAATGATGGGGTATAGTAATAACAATATGTAAAGGTGTATAATTTTTTTTTCTCAGTATACTTCCAGAAATGTCTAAAGTTGGTAATTTGAATCAGGTTTGGAAATTTGTAGTTAGACAAAGTGCCTAAAAAGTGTGAGGGCAGATAAAAAATATATAAGACTTAGTACGCCTTAGTCTCAGATTTGATTAACCTCTTTATCTCTAATACCTTTCATCTTTTTGTACCTCATTCCAATCAGGCAATCTAAACTTGAATGGCCACCCTTTGGACCTTGTCATCACTCAGGAAACAACACTTCTGGAATCTCACTTTAAGTGAGTAAGTCTAATAACTCACTTTATGATTACAATCTCCTCCTATATCTGTTATTCCACCTGATCAAGAGAGTAAATCTCCTGACTTATCTATTTTTTCCATTTTATTATCTCTCTCTCACACACACGCACAATCTCAATCTCCCTATCTCATTCAATCATTCAACAAACATTTAACAGGAACTTACAGTACCACTACCTTGTGGCAGTTCACTGCCTACCCTCTTGGACTGACCCACTCCCACCTCTGTAGTCTAGACTGTATTAATAAGTAGATCACAAGTTTGATAAGAAATCATATATCAACTTGCATCAAAGAAATACTGAATTCATTCAGAGACTATCACTGTGGAAATACCTGTATGCCTCTAAATTCAAAACAATTCCTCCTAGAGATCAAGAAACTTATTCATGATAGCTTTTGTTATAAATAAGGAAACAATCTACAGATTACAATTAAGATAGATAAGGCTTCAGGCTTTCATTATGAATTATATTTTCAATGGGAATCTCAATCCAGACTTAATTTAATGTATATGTATATAATAAACACATATATTTAAAATTTTAATTTGTGGTAATAGTATTAAGAGTATGGTCTACTGCTAAAAAGCAAACACAGTACTAAAAAGAATCTAGATTTGCATGGGTTAACCAATCCTTGAAAAACATTTCCCATACCTCTAAAAGGGTTCAAGATAAACATTTGGTAAAAACTGGCCTTTTGAAAAAGCCCCCATCAAATCAACGTTGCCACTGACTGAGCTACTAGATTTTTTAGATGTGAGTAATGTGGAAACATTATGTTAAACATATAGTATGGAGACGAAGTGTCACCATGTGCATTCAAACTCTAGGGTAGGATGGCTGAGGTAGAAAAGATGTTCTTTATAATTAAGTTCTTTATAATTCATTCTTTTATTGAACAACTACTGTGAACCATAAACTGTGCTGTGTGAATACACTATCTCTGAACTAGCAGTGATTCCAATTTCTTGGGAAAAGCAGATAAATAAATGATAAATGAATGAAATGAATGAATGAATGACAAATAAAAAGTAGATAAATAATTTACAACATAAGGTTGGTGAGTGGAAGTATGCCTAAAACAGTGTTATGACAATTCCTTATATTCTATTTATTTTCCAAATCTTCTCTAGGCTGGTAGAGTATGTTATCTCATACTGCTAAGTATAGGGAAATGAACAAACTACTTAGTTCAAAAAATGAATTAAAATTAAACAACAATAACAACAAAGACTGCATATACACAAACTCAAGCAACAACACATGCAGGGAAACTAAGGACACAAGATGTACCAAATCTAAGATTACAATATCTCTTCCTTGTTTTTCCACAGAAATCTAGAAACCTTGTTTCTAGTCCTGGATCTAACGTGAGTGAACATTCACTAACCAAACATTTATTGAAAGCCTGTATATCCATATGTGCCAGGCTCTAGAAACAAGGTAATGAATGAGAGAGTTCTTCTCTTACTGCACTTATAGTCAAATCACACACATGAGCTTGGCACAGCTATTTAATACTGGGTAATTCTCTCACAACTTCAAGGGCCCTTTCATCTGTTCTAAAATAGCCAGACCCAGAGATCTCTAAGGTACGCCTACTGAACTAACTCAAAACTTATAGACCAGAAGTTCTTTAGGCCCAGGAAACCAAAGAACCCACACTTAGGGGGTTCCTAAGCTCCCTAAATTTGAACACATAATTTGGAAGTTTTGTGTATATGAACTTTTTTTTAAAGAAAAGGTTCATAAGCAAAAAACCTTAAATGCAGATTTTTGTTTTGGGACTTCCACAGGAAAAGTTTCACTTTAGCTACATTTAATACAATAATTTCTCTAAATCTGCTAATTATGAATTAAGTCACAAGAACTTTAAACCACATGGAGCTAATATTTGCTTCCTCTCTTTAACTCATGGTATAAGTTGCAAATTTCTAATCTAATATTTTGCTCAGCACTATAACAGCATCCATTATGAATAATATGCAGTTTGCAAGTCAAAGAATAATTTGAATTCCTTAGAGATTAAATTTTACTAATCTTTAAAAAAATTATTTTTTATTTATAAGCAGAAATACTTTTGCTGCAAAAAAACTGGACTAAGATTATTATTCTCTCCACATCTAGCTATTGCCCTGTCTTAATGAAGAGAGTAACAAACCTAGAAACATTAACATATGAGATAATGACTAAATTGCTGGCAAGGGGATTTCTAGGTCTACATAAATCTGAATGTTGAATATGAGCCAACCAGGGCCTCTCTTAGGACAGACTAAAAACAGAAGTCAAATGAAAAATCAAACATCTTCAAGGAACAAAACAAAAAAATTGACAATTTCATTGCCTATGCCACAGTGACACCAGCTGGCCAGCCAAGTTATGACAACTTAATAAGCTACCATTTGATGTTATTGAAGTATACTATGCAGTATGCCTTAAATAAATGCTATTATAAGATCTCAAACAACAAATAGGTTAAAAAAAAAAAAAAAAAAAGGGAAGGTGTATATAAGTAAAGTACCTCAGAAAACTTTGATATTATCCAATTTTACATTTGAATACATTCCAATGCGAAGTGATTTAACACTTATTTTCCCTATTAAATTTTAATTTTATTAAAATAGAAAAATGGATTTGAAGTTAAAAGTAATTTCCTGTTCATTGCTTAGGAAAATAAAGGCAGGAAAGTGAGCCAAAATTTAGGCAAACATATTCCTAACAGATCTTGAGTGTAATTTATTCAAAAACAGTCAAAAGATGCTTTTGAAATATTATTTTCACTCATAGGGAAAAGAAGTGCATAGCTAAGTTTTATTTTAATTAAAGGATATTAAATATGTAAAGGACTCACATGATGTGCATATTTTTAATAAGAGCAGGTACAAACAGAAACAATTAAGTTTTATTATATTGAATTTCTTTGGGGAGTGGAGAATACTGGTTGAAATGGATTATTGCTTTTATGGAGGCTTGCCCACTAATGAAGTTCACATCCAATAAGGGGAGACCTCCAAGACAACACCTCCTTTTCCCCTTCTTTATCTTCCAATAGAAAGTGAAATAACATTGAAAGGGATCTTCAAAAGGAGAATTTGATATTAACCCGTGGGTAAATTTATAAAGGAGCAAGTTATTGGCTTTGACTGCATAAGCAAAGAACTTATACGTTACAGCTTAATTCACTTTAATAAAACTTTTTATTCTAAAGTTAAAATCAATCTGAAAGGAGGAAAAAACTTTTTTCAGTGCTGCTCAAAGGCAAGTAAAGGTTCTTAACTAAAGGCTCTGGGTTCAAGGTACAAGGCGCCCTTGAAGAAGAACAAAGCTGGAGGAATTAACTATCACATATCAAGGTTGGGTCTGATATTCGCTCCAGTTTTAATTACTGTAGTTAGTAAATAAGAAAGATAGTGTGGTATTGTTTTGATGAACACACACACACACACACACACACACACACGAAATAAAGTAGAGAGTCCAGAAAAAGACCCACACATATACAATCACCTGATTAAGAGCAAAAGCCCCCAGTGGAGGAAAGACAGTCTTTTTTCCTTCCAGTTTTATTAAGGTATAATTGACAAATAAAATTATAGAATTTTAAGGTGCACAATGTGATGTTTTAATTTATATATACACTGTTACCACTTGTGTGTGTGGGTATCTTTGTAAAGAGAATGCTTAAGACCTACTCTCGTAGCAAATATCAAGTATATAATGCATTATATAGTTATTAAATCAGTTACCATGTTGTACACCATTCCTCCAGAACTTACTCATAACTACCTGTAAGTTTGTACCTTTTGACCAACATCTCTCCACCCTCCCCATAATCACCCTTCTACTCTCTGTTTCTATGAGTTCAGTTTTTTATATGATCTCGTATTCAGTTATTTGTCTTTCTGTGTCTGGGTTTATTTCACTTTGCATATCTTTCAGCTTCATCATATTGTTTCAAATGGCAGGAGTTCCTCCTTTTATAAGGCTGAATAATATTCCATTGTGTGTATATGTGTGTGTACACATACACACCACATTTTCTTTGTCCATTCATCCCTCAATGGACATTTAGGTTGTTTCCGTATCTTGGCTATTGTGAATAATGTTGCAATGAACAGGGGAGTGCAGATATCTCTGAGATAGTGATTTTATTTACTGTGAATATATATCCAGAAGTGAGATTGCTGGATCTTATAGTAGTTCTACTTTATTTTGATTTTTTGAGGCATCTCCATACTGTTCTTCATAATGGCTGTACCAATTGACATTTCCACCTACAATGTACAAGGGTTTCCTTTTCTCTATATCCTCAACACTTCTCTTTTAACTTTTTGATATAGCCATCCTAACAGGTGTAAGGCAATACCTCACTGTGGTTTTGATTTGCATTTCCCTGATGATTAGTGATGCTGAGCACCTTTTCATATACCCATTGGCTATCTGTATTCCTTTTTTGGAAAAATGTCTACTGAGGTCCCATTTTTAAATTGGGTTATTTTTTTGCTGTGGAGTTATATACTTTGGATATCAAACACCTTATCATATACACGGTGTGCAAATATTTTCTCACATTCCACAGACTACCTTTGTTTTTGTTTATTTCCTTTTTTATGTAGAAACTTTTTAGTTTGATGTAGTCCTACTTGCTTATTTTTGCTTTTGTTGCCTATGCTTTTGATGTCACATGCAAAAAACCACTGCCAAGACCAATATCATGGAGCTTTTTCCAAATATTTTCTTTCAGAAGTTTTATACTTTCAGGTCTTTAATTCATTTTTAATTAATTTTTGTGTATGGTGTAAGATAAGGATCCAATTTCATTTTTTTGCATGTGGATAGAAAAAAGTCTTCAATAAATGGTGGGATATTTACATGAGGGGGAAAAAAACAAATCGTGATCCCTACACTTCACATTGTACACAAAAATTAATTCAAAATGAATCACAGACCCTAGTGTGAGAAGCAAAACAACACAACTTTTAAAAGAAATAGAGTGTCTTCAAGATACTGGAGTAGGCAAAGATTTCTTAAACAGGACATGAATGTCACTACAGAAGGAAACATTGATAAGTTGGACGTCACAAAAATTAACAACTTCTTTTTAATCAAAAGACACCATTAATAGAGTACAAAAGCAAGACAGACTGAAAGAAGACACTTGCAATACACACATCCAAATGACTTATACCCAGAATACACAAAGAACTCCTACGAATAAATTAGAAAAAGGAATATACCCAGTAGAAAAATGGGCAAAAGACTCAGAAAGGCAGTTCATAAAAGACAATATCCAATGGTTAATAAAAATATGAAAATGTGCTCAACATCATTAGTCATCAGGGAACTGCATATTAAAACCACAATGGAACACCATTATGCCTCCATCAGAATGGCTAAAATTGTAATCTCTGACACTATTAAGAGCTAGTAAGGATGTGGAACAACTATTAATAGAACTACCATTCGTTGCTGGTGGAACTGTTAACTAGTTCAACCATTTTCCAAACTTTCCATTTTCCAATTTTCATATACTCATGACCCAGAAATTTCACTCTTGGGTATGTACCTAACAGAAACAGATAATCATGTACACCAAATGACCTGTACAAGGTCACAGCAGCTTTATTCATAATAGCCATAAACTCAAAATAACCTATAGCCATAAACTCAAAATAACCTAGATAGCCACCAACTGAAAAATGGATATACAAATTGTGGCATATTAACACAATGGAAAACTACACCACAATTAAAAAGACTGAAATATTGCCATAAGCAGCAATATGAACGAATCTCACAGACGTATGTTGAATGAAAGCCAGTCAAAAAAGAGTATATACTGTATTATCCCATTGATATGTAGTTCAGGAACAGTCAAAAGCAATCTAGGAACATAGAGTTAGGTTAACAGTGGTTACCCAGGGACGAAGGGAGGTGTATTGCCTAGAAGAGGGTAAGAGAGCCTTCTGAGGTCCTGGAAATGTTCTGGGTGGTAGTTCCATTGAGCAGTACAGTTAACATTTGTGGGGTTTTTTGTTTGTTTGTTTTTGAGACAGGGTCTTGCTCTGTCACCCGGGCTAGACTGCAGTGGTATCATCATAGCTCACCACAATCTCAAACTCCTGGGTGGGCTCAAGTGATCCTCCTGCATCAACCTCCTGAGTAGCTAGGACTACAGGTGTGCACTACCGTGCCCGGCTGATTTTTCTATTTTTTGTAGGGACGGGGTCTTATTCTTGCTCAGGCTAGTCTTGAACTCCTGGCCTCAAATAACCGTCCTGTCTCAGCCTCCCAAAGTGCTAGGATTATGGGTGTGAGCCATCCCGCCTGGCCCATTTGTGTTTTTCACTGTGCATAAGCTATACCTCAAAAAAAAAGAACAAGAAAAAGAATAGCCTTAAGGTGGCAGACAACTTCCCCAACAATGAATGCAATACTTTGTATATATTGCATTTTTCTTAAATAAAGGTTCTTAGCTTTTATCAGATTGTCTTTTAGAATGTCAGCTCCCTCATGGCAGATATTTTTGTTCACGGTTATATCCCCAGTGCCTGGTACACAGCAGATACTCAATAAATATTTGCTGAATAAATTTGTAAAAGGAGCTGTTACCAAAAATAAGATGAAGAAATCATTAACTAAAATCTTGATATAATGAGTATCAAGGTGAATATAAACTAATAGACGTTTATAAAGTAATTGGTAGAGTCTAATGACGGTAACTTGAGTTTCCTTATTATGCAGGCATGTCTTAAAAAGCCTAAAACCTAAAGTGAAAATTTCTTTTGTGTGCTTAGAATGTAAGAGTCTCTTGCTTCTGAGTCACTCTATATTGGGCCACAGGTGCTCAGAAACCAAATTAAAGTACTTGCAATTAAAATAACAAACCTCAAGCTTGAAGACACATTCGTTCCTTTCAAAAGACAGTTGAGGCACAAAAATAAACAAACTTCAATAGGATTTTCTGACATCAATTAAACGGATCTATCTATAACAGTGGTTTTCAACCAAAGATGAATTTCTCCCCACCCCCAGGGACATTTAGCAATATCTAGACATTTTTGCTTATCACAACTGGAGGGTGCTACTGGCATCTAGTAGGAAGAGGCCAGGGATGTGCTAACCATTCTACAGTGCACAGGCGAACATCCCCCAATGAAGAATTATCTGGCCCAAAACATCAATCGTGCCAAGATTGAGAAATCCTGATTTAAAGGATCTTCTGTTAAACTAAAGGATTTTATTCTTAAGCATACGAAGAATCTGATTTAAACTATAAAATAATTCAAGTACATTTCAACCACTACTTTTTCAAAAACATGAAAACTATTTTTAAAGTTGTATACTTACATCAAATGTCATAAAAAGGGATGTTTAATGTAAATATCTCCAGAAAGAATAACCATCACTATCATTTCTAGGACTATATTAAACATATTACTTACCTCAATTAATATTAATTCTCATGAAAGTAAATAAGATTTTCATTATAGAGATTAGAAAACAAAAACCTGAAGAGATTAAATAAATACCTGCTCAAGGTTACACCACTAGACATGGCCTAGCTGCAATTTGAACCCAGATTATCTTCAAACCCATGGTATTCCCATTAAAATGCATTAAATTTAAATTTCAACCGAGAGGTAGATCAAAATTAAAAGCACCCCAAGTTTTACTTCCCACAGAGTCAAGTATGCCACTTTAGAAAGTGAATAGCGAAATCAGGAGCAGCTATTTAGGAATTATGCACTAAATGACATATAGAAAAGAGATTAGACAGTGCCAATTTTTAAAAGGATAATCTCTAGTTAAAATTTTTTCATATCACAAATAAAATTAAGTAGTTTTATAAAGTTATATGCCAAAATCATCGGACACACTCTTGTTCTGGTCAATTACTGAAAATAATACCAAAGCCTAACAGTTTGCTGGCCTGAAGCTTAATCTTGACAAATCGCTAAAATGACCTACCTAGTCTACCTATATAATAACATTAGATCACTGGCTGAAACCAATCTAAGAAAAAATTTCCATATTAAATTTTATCTATTACTTCATCTCAATATTTAAAGGCTTGTTACAATTTTTTGCATTAGGAGAAAGGAAAGCGTTCTTACCCTATTAAAGTTATGCTCATGAGAGTCATCAACTTCTCCATTACTAGTCACTGGAATTTCTGCTGCTGAATTTTTGGGAGATTCTTGATCCATGGTAGACTCCTGAAAAAAAAAGAAGAAACAAAAAAAGCCATAACTAATACCAAACCATAAAAGGCAACTATTCAAAAGACAATATTCATGTTTATAGCACTTACTATGCATCATTTTAAAACTGTTTATAATTGCGACCTACCTAATATTTATATAATAAACATAATACTAATATAATAAAAAATTGATCTGGTTGTTTTAACTGCACTCAACCTAAATTTCTTGATTAAAAACAAGTTATGTACTCGTTATAGGTACCAGGAGGCACTATCCTTGCCTCTTAAATAGTGTTATGATAAGTCACCACTTACAACTGGAAAAATATTACAGAAACCAAGCTTGGTTGTTAATTCAAGAACAGCTCTATTTTTCCAACTTGGGTACTGTGAAGACAAATAAGAGCACAAGAGCAAAGAGTAGAATTACGTTGGTAATAGATCATTAGCTTAAAAATCCACAAACTTTAGTTGACAAGTTTTATCAAAATAATTCTGTGTCTATTATATTTAATAGTACCAGAACTCAAGACTTCCTATAAAGCTACAGTGATCAAGACAATGTGGTATTGGTGAAAGAACAGATATATAGATCAATGGAAGCAAAGAGGGAGCCCAGAAATAGATTCACATTAATACAGTCAACTGGTCTTTGACAAAGAGCAAAGGCAATACAATGGAGAAAAGATATGTCTTTTCCACAATGGTCTGGAACACCTGGACATCCACATGCAAAAAATGAATCTAGACACAGACTTTACAACTTTCATAAAAATTAACTAAAAATAGAACTCATCATAGACCTAAATGTAAAAATACAAAATATAAAGTTCCTAGAAGAAAACAGGAGAAAATCTAGATGACCTTGGGTATGGTCATGATTTTTCAAATACAACAAAGGCATGATACATGAAAAAAAAAATTGATAAGCTGGACTTCATTAAAGTTAAAATTTTCTGCTTTGCACAAAACAATGTCAAAAGAATGAAAAGATAAGCCAAAGACTGAGAGAAAATATTTGCAAAGGACACATCTGATAAAGGACTGTCATCCAAAATATACAAAGAACTCTTAATACTCAACAATAAAAAACCAAATAACCCAATTAAAAAATGGGCAAAAGACCTGACCGGATATTTCGTCAAAGACAATATACATATATCAAGTAAGCATATGAAAAGAGGTTCAACATCATATGTCACCAGGAAATTGCAAATTAAAACAATAACAAGGTACCATTATACACATATTAAAATGGTTTTTTTTTTTTTTTTGCATTAAAAGAAAGAAAGAGAAGACAAGGATGTGGAACAACAGGGACACTCACTCATTGCTGGTGGGAATGCAACATGGTACAGCCACTTTGAAAGATGGTTTGGCAGTTTCTTACAAAATTAAACATACTCTTACCATATAATCCAGCAATTGCTCATTTGGTATGTACCCAAATGAACTGAAAACCTACCCACAGAAAAATCTGCACACAGATATTTATAGGAGCTTTATTTATAATTGCCCAAATTTGGAAGAAACCAGTATGTCCTTCAGTAGGTGAATGGATAAACTGTGGTACATCCACAAATAGAATATTATTCAGCACTAAATATAAAAGAGCCATCAAACCATGAAAAGACATGGTGGAAATTTAAATGCATATTACTAAATGAAAGAATCCAATGTGTTCATATTTGTGCTGTTTTAGATAGGATGTTCAGGGAAAACCTCAGAAGAGGTATCATGTTTTTGCGAGACCTGAATAAAGTAGGGGAGTGAGTCATAAAGATGCGTGGGGATACAGTATTACAGGTAGAGGGAATAATAAGTACAAATACCAGGAGATGGGAACATGCTCAGCTTTTTAAGGGGTGACAAGAAGGCCATGTGGCTCGAGGAGAGAGAGCAAGAGGATAAAATAGTAGGAAATGGCAGAGAAGCACCCGGTGGAAATAACATGTGTGGCTTTAGAGACCATCATAAGAATCTGGATCTTATTCTGAGGGAGATGAGAAGCCACCTGAGAGTCTTGAACAATGGAGTGAAACAATGTGACTTATGTTTAAAAAGGATTATTCTTTTGCTACTCTGTTGGATTAAATAATAATCAAGCAAAAGCAGAAGCAAGGAGAACAATTAGGAGACTTCTAGAATAATCTAGGCAAGAGACAATAGTGATTTGGAGTAGAGTGACAGGGGCTCAGGACATAAGAAGTGGTCAGATTCCAACTATATTCTGAAGGTAAAGCCAACAGGAATTCCTTACAGATAGATGTGAGATGTGAAAAAACAGGAGTTCAAGGACAACTCTCAAGTTTTGGCCTGAATAGCCAGGAAGATGTAATTGCCATTAATAGATCAGGGGAAGACTGAAGGAGAAGCACAATGTAGGGGAATACCAAGAATTTAGTTTAGGACATATTAAGGTTTACAGCCTATTATACAATCAAGTGGAGGAGGCAATGCACAGGTTATTGGATATAGGAGCTTGAACTCCAGAGAAAAGCTTGAGGTCAAGAATAATTTAAAAGACATCAGAATATAGATGGCATTTAAATCTCTTTGACTGGAGGAGATCACCTAGAACAGCAGTCAACAAACTCCTAAGCTCTTTGGGCCATAAGGTCTCTGTTGTAACTATTCAACTTTGCTGTTGAGTAGCCACAGATAATATGTAAATGAATGAGCATGGATTTGGCCTGATCTCTGCCCTAGAAAGTCAGTATAGATTAAAAAAAAAAAAAGAAGGGTATGAAGACTGTGCTCTAGGATATCCCAATATCTGAGACATGAGGAAATGAAGAGGAACTAGCAAAGGCATCTTATAAGGAATGGTATGGATAAGAGGAGAACTGATACAGGAGACTTCTGAGAACAGGCAGAAAGCACATAGGTTTCTGCTTCTGAGACTGACAGACTAAGGCCCTACTGATCCTCCCCACCTCTGCACAGAAAACTATAAAACTTGAACACAATTTAAAAAGCAATCACCTCAAGGTGCTAGAAAGTATATAAAAGCAGAAACTCTGGTGAGGAGTGCATGCTCACTTGGAGGAGGGAGACAGAGAGCTACGCAAGTTAAGTTTCTGTCACCTTGGCTTTTAGCTGAGAACTAAGTGCTATCGATGCTATGCACTTAGCAGCAGCCAGGGCACCCAGAGGGAAAGTTGCAGTCTTTTTAAGCTGGGAAAAAGTTTAAGTTGAGAAAAAATGACAGGAATAGGGAATGGTGAAAAGGAAAGCTCCAGAAAGGGGATCTCAGACTGTGTCTACCCACATCTTCAACTCCTAAATGTACTCGGGCAGAAGAGGCTCAAAGAGCTCACCTAAAGACAAAAGATCCGAATTAGGATTAGAGCTGCCATAATGGAAACAGTTTGAAATGTAAGCCCAGCCAAGAAAATTACCTGCTAAAACAAAGTAAACAATACTCACTGGAGAAAAATAACAGAATTTAGATTCTCCACACCTCAATGTTCAGAATATAATCCAAAATTGCTAGATATACAATGAAGCAAGAAAATAAAAACATTCCCAAGGAAAAGATAATCAATCTATTATAAAATTACTCTGAGATGAACCAGATGTTGGAACAGACAAGGATTTTAAAGAAGCTATTATAACTGGTCCCAAGTAAAACATTTATTTTCAATGAATGAAAATCTTGGCAAAAATAGAAAATCTCAGTACAGAAATAAAAATAATAAAAATGAACCAAATGGAAATTCTAGAACTGAAAAGTATAATTTAAAAAAATAATCACTGGTTAGACTTAACCAAATGGAGATGGAAAGAGTAAGTGAACCTAAACTAAATCAAAATAAATTGTCCAAGGTGAAGAACAGAGAGAAACGAATATGGTAGAAAAAGGGCTTTAGAGACCTGTTAGACGATAGTAAATGGTCCAACATATGTGTAATTGAGATACCAGAAGGAGAGGTGAGAGAAAATGGTACAGAGAAAGTACTGAAGATTTAATGGCCAAAAATTTCCCAAATTTGATGAAAGACAAAAATTTGCAGATACAAGATGCTCAATGAACACAATACAGAATAAACACAAAGAAATCCATGCCCAGGCACATCAAAGGCCTCTTGAGAGGCAATGGAATATATCATTCATACATGCCAATGATTCTCAACCCTCTGAGATACAGTTTGGATATTTGGCCTCTCCAAATCTCATGTTGAAATTTGATCACCAGTGTTAGATGTGGGAGGTGTTTGGGTAATGGGGTGGATCCCTCATGAATGGTTTGGTGCCCTTCCTGAGATAATGAGTGGGTTCTTACTTTATTTGTTCATGCAAGAACTGGTTGTTTAAAAGACCATGGGCTCTCTCTTGCTCCGTCTCTCACCATGTGACACATCTGCCACTCTTCACCTTTCACCTTTACTGGAAGCTCCCTAGAGCCCTCACCAGAAGCAGAAGCTGGTGGCATGCTCCTTGTATAGTCTGCAGAACCATGAGCCAAATAAACCTCTTTTCTTTATAAATTATCCAGTCTCAGGTATTCCGTTATGGCAACACAAAAACAGACTAACACATTTTGCTCTTAGAACTATCTGTGAAGCTTTTTACCTCTCTACAGAGATCATGATTTTAATGATGGGCTCCAGTAAATTCCTATACAAATAGCCAGGTGATTCTCATGTGCAGCCAGATGAGAACCAATGCTACAAGCACGTCCTAGACAAGAGAAGAAGGTTAACACAGCAAAATCAGCTATACAAATATCCATTGTGTTTGTATAAAAACACAAGAATGCCTACTATTATTTAAGGCCCTGTGTTACATGCTATACCTTCAGCCAAACCTTTGCCACTTTAAAAAACAAATAGAAAACCTTAGTATGGGGAAATATCTACAAAGTCATTCAGTTCAACTTGTCATGCAGATTAAAAGTACAAATAAGATACCATATATACCCATTAGAATGGCCAAAATTAGAAGGACTGACAAAACCAAGCAGTACCAAGTATGTGGAGCTACTAGACTTATATACTGCTGTGCAAGTAAAACTTGGTAATATCACTTTGGAAAAACTATTTTGCAGTACTATTAAATATATGCCTATAACCCAGCAATTCCACTCCTAGGAAATATACCCAAGAAAAATTAATGCATATGCCTATCAAAAGATAAGTATAAGAATATTCATAGCAGCTTTATTCAAAATTGCCAAAAACTGGAAACAATCCTAATGTCCATCAAATAAATAGTGGTAGAGTCACACAATGGAATACCATACAGCAATAAAACAAAATTGCTACATCAAAAAACATGGATATGCTGAACATTCACAGATATATGTTCAGCAAATGAAGCCAGAACCAAAGAATACATATCGTACAATTCAACTAAAAAAGAAAACAAGTGATGAAAATAGTAGGCAGAAGAGTGGTTATCTTGGGGATGCGTAGTACTGAGTCATGACCTTGGAGTAGACCAACATTTCTCTGATAAGACAGAAAAGGTAAAAACAATAAAGAAAAAACTGATAACCTGTACTTCATCAAAATTAAAACTTCTTTTCAAAAGACACTATTAAAAAATGAAAAGGCAAGAAAATTATTTGCAATATCTATATCTGATAAATGACTGATACTCAAAATATATAAATAACTCTTGCAATTCAATAAGAAAATACAAATCAAAATTGGCCAAAATTTTGACACTTCACAAAATACATGAATAGCAAATAAGTACATGAAAAGATGCTCAATATCACTAGTTATCAAGGAAATGCAAATTAAAACCACAATAAGATACCACAATATATCTACCACAATGGCTCAAGTAAAAAAGACTGATAATGCCAAATGTTAATGAAGGGCAACCAGAACGTGCCTACATTGCTGGAGGAAATGTAAAAAAATACTTCATTTTGGAGAACTCTTTAGCAATTTCTTATAGAAGTAAATATACACTTGACCTTCTGACTTTGCCACACTACACCTAAGCATTTACCAAAGAGAAATTAAAACAAATGTCCTTACTTGTATATGTGTATTCATAGCAGCTTTACTCCTAAGAGCTTAAAACTAGAAAAAAAGTCCATGGTTAATGAGTAAATAAATTATGGTATACCCATACAATAAAATATTCCTCAGCAATAAAAAGGAATGAACTTCTGACGCATGCAACAACTCTTAATTTCAAAAAAAGCCAGACACAAAAGAATATACCATATGATTCCATTTATACAAAATTCTAGAACATTCAGAACTAATCTGTTATGGCACATCAGTGGTTACCTGTGAAAGAGGTGGTATAGGGGAGAACCGATTGCAAAGGAGCACAAGAAATTTTAGGGTGATGGAAATATCTGTATTTTGATTGTGATTATGGCTTCCCAAGTTTATATTAATACATTTGTCAAAACCCATTGGACTATATATCTAAAATGAGTGCATTTATATTATATGTAAATTTTACCTCAATAAACTGTTGGTTTATTTTGAAAAAAAGGTAAAATTCCATTTTATTATCTCTAATAGCGGAGGGCCTATTTTTCCTGCAAGCCCAATATCCACAGAGCAACCACACTAGTCTGGTGGGGGAAGATGTGTGACCCTGATCACAGTGCCCAACTACAAGGACTGACTTGCAGCTCCAAAACCCAGCACCAAAAGAAGTTTGTCATTTTCCAAAATACACCTCGCCCACAAAAAATAAATTACACCAATACTCTTTCACTATAAAAATGACTGCATAGTTCTAAGTATCATTTACAAACATATATTCCTTATTTGATCCAGAGTCCTGAAAATCACAGTACTGCCTCTAGGAGAATATCTAAAGAATAGTGAGTATCTAAAGAATGGCAGAGCATAAAATGTAATCATGAAGAAAAAAAAATCCCTCTGTTCCTCATCTTTTATTTTTTAAAACAGCATAACCGGTTTGCCAAGTCCGAGGACAGCAAGTATTACATACATCTCATTCTTTTTGGCTGCCCAACCCCATCCCCAACCAAAGCTGGGGAAAGCCTCTACATTGTGAGGCTTGGGGAAAGGCAGAGCCTGCCTTGTATTATATAAAAGCTCAAAATACCTGATAAACAAGTGCATATCTGGAGCCAGATTGCTTGGGTTCAATTCAGGGCTCCTCCATTTACTAGCTGTGAATCTCAGGCAAGTTCCTAAAATTCTCTTTCCTCATCTGTAAAATGATTGCAGCACCTGTCTCATAGCATTGTTGTGGCATCAAATAAAATATACATGAAGTTCTTAGAAAGTGCCTGGCATATAATAAGTGCTATATATATTAATATTATTATTTGCTTCCCAAGCTGTACCAAATCAAAAGCACTTGCTCCAGACTTAGAAACTAGTGCTAAAAAAAGGATATCAAGGAACTCACCTGGGGGCAACAATAACTGCAACAAGATCAAATTCCTGGGTCAGCTGTGGCCATAGCACTAGTGGCAGCATCCAATCAGTCACCAAAACTAGGAGTACTGGCAGTGCAAGCTGCTACATATGGTGCTAAGCAATCTGGCACCCTCACTGGACCACAGCTGAACCACAATTTGGATCAATATTCATAGACGTGCAGCCCGGAACCTGGTTTTCCAACCCTCCTGAAAATTCTCTATGCTACTTCATATCCACTTAGTAAACCCCTTTTCTGAGTAAATGAGCTGGAGCTGGTTTCATAACTGCTTGCGACACAAGACCTTGATATCAGACTTACAATCAGTAAGTACATAAGTGGAAAATAGTCTTCTGATGTTTTTATGAATGGCTTTGAGTATCAAGTAATTAACTCTGAAATGGTCTAACAAGTTTTCAGAATGTCAGAGTGCTATGAAACTTGTTCGATAGCTTCATGGTTTTCTATTCTAATACCAACAGTAATCACTAAAAAGTTGGCCTTTATTGAATGTTTACTACATGCCAGGCACTGTGCTAAGCACATTACAGAAATTATTTCATTTACCCCTCACAACTGCCCCGTGAGATAAATATGATTTTCCCAATTTTAACAGACGAGGAGACTGAGGTCAAGAAAGGTTAAGGAATTTAACTAAATAATGCATCCTCTTGCCTATGAAGCCCTACAATAGTAAGAGCTAACACTTAATGAGTACTTACTATGAGTCAGGCACTGTTCTATGTATTTTTCACATATTAACTAATTTAATTCCACTTGCTTTATGTGCATTATCTCATTTAACCTCACAACTCTGGGACCTAGGTACCATTATTATTCCCACTTCAAAGGTAAGAAAACAGAAAGATTAGGAACTGGTGATTCAAACCTGGCAAACTGGTTTGAGTTTTTAACTTCCACATTATGTGGCCTCTCCAAAAGTGACTGAAAAGTATCAACAGGCCCTTCCAACCAATATATATACATTCGGACATTTATATGAATCAAACTCACTGCTTTCTTGATGTTGACAAATTGTACTGTTGTTTCTTCTACTTCCAAACCATCCTCCACAGTTAAAGAGTGGCACCTGTCTTAATTTACTGTCTGTTCACTTCTAACAACTCAAGATTGAAGCATCATCTCCATTTATATCATTAGGGCTTTCTGCTAATACCAGAGCCCTTACAGACAGCTACATACAGGAACTGCCTCCTCCTAGCACTTGGCAGTTGCAGAATTAAACTAGGACACCCAGGAATTAGGAGTTCCAGGATAACAAGCCTGTTGTTGAAAATGGCATCAACTACCAGAAAATATGCATGTGCTACCATTGATCCTGATAGCTCAGTGGTTCTCAAACATGGGAGGTGGGGTGTGGATTTTGACCCTGCCCCCCCAACATTTAGCAATGTCTGGTTGTTACAGCTGGGGACGGTGTGCTACTGGCATTTTGAAGGTAGAGGCCAGGGATGATGCAAAACATTCTACAATGCTGTACAGATAATCCCCCACAATACAAAATTATCCAGCCAAATATGTCAGTCATGTCAAGTTGAGAAACTCTGTAAAATAGCCTGATGCTTTAAATTGCTTCTTAGACTAGCTGGCCCCATGGGTCTTAATACTTACTCAAAATGTCATAAATACAACCGATTTCAGCTGCATTGGGGGAGAATAGCTCCCCCCTGCCTTCTTTTGGTGGACCAAATAGCATTGCAACAAACTTTCTCAGCACTATAACAGTGATAACATGGCTCATAAAACTGCTTACGAGCCTATTTCTATTTCTCTAGCTGCCTATCTATTTCTCTAGCTGTTTCTCATACCATACTCTCCCCCACTCTCTTTATACTGGCCAATTTGGCCGGGCGTGGTGGCTCACACACCTGTAATCCCAGCACTCTGGGAGGCCAAGGCGGGTGGATTGTTTGAGCTCAGGAGTTCGAGACCAGCCTGAGCAAGAGCGAGACCCCCGTCTCTACTAAAAATAGAAAGAAATTAATCGGACAACTAAAAATACATAGAAAAAATTAGTTGGGCATGGTGGCGCATGCCTGTAGTCCCAGCTACTCGGGAGGCTGAGGCAGTAGGATCGCTTGAGCCCAGGAGTTTGAGGTTGCTGTGAGCTAGGCTGACGCCACGGCACTCACTCTAGCCAGGGCAACAGAGTGAGACTCTATCTCTAAAAAAAAAAAAAGCTATACTGGCCAATTTGGACAGTAGACAAATCTTCACTAACTTCATCTTTATCCTCAGGATATACACCAACTTTTCTCCCTGACAATTCAACTCCTAGTCTAAAGCCGTGTCTGTAGCTGCCCAAGACGTAGGGCTAAAAGAAAAAAGTTCACAGAATCTTTTTCTTGTGCTACTGATGTTTTTCAAATCCTGAAAATATACCTTGACATTAATATAACAAAAGACTTTACATTTGACAGTTTAGCATTTATAGGTGAATACCATATAGAAAATACAAGAGGCATCATTAACAAATGCTCATCCAAAGACTAAAAGACATCTTAATAATGCAAAAGAAAGGCATACTAGAAATAAGTTTCTTGCTATTATCAATACACTAAATTATTCATAGTGAAACTTCATTTCTAAAATGCTTAGAAACAATGTGGAAACTTTCTAGACAGGATCTAAAGGAACTTGTCTTAGCC
Organism: Propithecus coquereli; assembly: GCF_000956105.1. NCBI lineage: Eukaryota > Metazoa > Chordata > Mammalia > Primates > Indriidae > Propithecus > Propithecus coquereli. Next base: position 887,169 of record NW_012147819.1, on the reverse strand, counting down.
TTACATCTTCTAAAAGACACACATTTAACATTGTTCTTTAATACAGTTCACTAGTGAGCAAGCAAAAACAAAGCGGTATAATAACAAGCTTAAAGTTTTTCCAGCTGTTTCTTAAATCTACTATTTTTTTTAAAGTTATTTGAAAATGCAATAAAGAGTACTGTGAAATATTTCCAATGCTCTGGTCATTGACTGTATATGTTCAGTAGGTATTTTGTCCTGCTATCAATTCTTCTAACTTAAAGGATTAAATTCTTAATTTCAGTCAATTCTAGACAAAGCAGTGAAGAAAGTAAACAGTAAAAGACGAAAAGAAAGAAGAGAAGCCAATTCAACCTTAACTGTTCTAGTTATGGCTTCAGACAATGAAGGTCGCAGTGCTTTGTAGACTATGCATGTCAACAGAGACCATATTTTGTTCCAATACGAAAAAGCACAAATGCCTTCGGTGTCAGATGAAATTATTCAGATTTTTGCCTATAAGAAAAGAAAGCACTTATATTAAAATGTATAATTCAAATAGTCTTTGAAATTTCCTTCTGTATTAGTAATAATATCACCTTTAAAAAGTGTTAATGTGTTTATTACAAAGTGTTAATTCAACATGGTTCAGAGTATTAGGTGAATAAGCCTACTGCATGAAGTTGCAGGAGAACTAATCAAGGTATTAGAGACATGGAATTAGAGTCCAGCTCTGCCATTTTTTGAACTCCTGACCTCAAGCAATCCTCCCACCTCGGCCTCCCACAGTGCTATGATTACAGGCATGAGCCACCGCGCCTCATTTTTATACTTTATAGAAGTCACTTTACTTCTGTAACTTTCAATTTCCTTATTTATAAAATGGAATTATTAAACTCACCTTTAAACAGCTATTGTGAGAACCAATTGTAGAACTACTATATAATATGAAAACATCATATAAACATGTTATAATTATAGCATATTGATTTCAGCTCAAGACCAACAGAACAGATACTGCGGTAGTTCCAACAACATTAGTATTTACCAGTATAGCTACTCTTCATAACTTTGTTGCTATGAGTATCCTAACTACACTTTTCTAAAACAGACCATGATCAAAACAGAGTTTAACAATGACTATAAATGTTAATTGTTTGTAGCCTTGGTTTTTTTCTTTATTCTATCAATCTTGGCAACTTCATGCTTTAATAGGAAGATGATTCTCAAACCTATTATCATAAATGGATGAAGCAAATTGGTAAAATCCAGATAATTACTAAACCCAGATAATGAATATATGGGAATTCGTTTACTATTTTGTCCTTTTTTGCATATGCTGTAAATTTTTCTTAAGCAACTGTTTAAAATATCAGTATAAACTCCAAACTTGTCTTATATTTTCAGCTACCTGCTACCTAAATACTGCATTTCAAATCTGATATTTCTCATTTTCTGCCCGTCGTTCTCATTTCTGTTAAGGCAATGTTACCTGCTACCTATCTCTTGAACCTCATTCCTCCCACTGTTTCCTCACTGACACTCAGTTCCAGCCACAGAGTCCTCTCCATTGTTTCTCAAACACACCAGTCTTATTTTCACTCTTGCTGTTTCCTCTGTCTGGAAGGTTTTCACACCCAGATTTCATAAGCCTCTCTCCCTAATCTCATTCAGGTTTCTGCTCAAAAGTCATCTCCTCAGAAGAGCCTTCCTTGGCCAACCTATGTAAATTAGCACTCGTCATCAATCTTCAGTCCCCATCATGCTTTACAGCAGTAAATACTATTTTACATTACATTATAAAATAACATGCATGTATCTAGCATGTCTGTCTCCCTCCCCAATATGTCTACAACTCTTTAACTTGACACCCCAAATCCTTCCATGATCTGAATCATCTTCTTTCCACCAATTATGTTTCTTCAGATATCCTATGAAAGCAAACTTAATTACTTATTCTTCCCTATATGTTTCTGAATTCCCTTTCTCTATGCCTTTACTCAAGCAGTGATCATAAGCACTCATGTGCTCAAATTCTACCTATGCTATGTTATAAAACTCAGTATAAATGCTACCTTCACTGATATTCCTGGCTGATATGCCTCTGAACTGCCACAATGCTTGATCTGTATTACTATAAAGGCATTATTATTTTGCATTTATTTTAATTTCCTCTATTAATGAATAGGTACCTTGAATGCAGGATCTGTACTCAATTTACTTTTTAGACCTCTGAGTTACACAAAAGAATGCAAATATTTGTATATTTTTCTCGAATATTAGAAATTGGTATATGTTCTAGTGTTGTAATAGTGAAGGGCAGAAAGAAGAATTCAGACTATGATCTCAAAATAAACAAATATTTAGCACAACTTCTTTGCATACTTGCTTTTATTGTCATTGTTATTAAAAATGTATCGTATTTGCTTGTTTCCCAAATTTCTTGCTTCAACTTTTACATAATTTTTTTCTATTTAGTTTCTTAAATTTATTCATCTTTTCCACTTTCATTTAGGCTCAAATCACAGCTCTGCTCCTTAACAGCTATGTTAACCCTTCCAAGTTTCAGTTGCCTAATCTATAAAATGGAGACAAGACCTTAACAGGGTTATTGGAGCATTAAATGATATTACATATGCAAAACCTAATAAGATGCCTGGCACCTCATAGGCCCTCAACGAATGCTGCATATTTAGGCTACTGTTTCTTCTTATAAACAAAACTGACCCATAAAATTTTAAAAATCAGGTTTAAATTAGTAGAATATCAATAAATGAGGAGTTTTAAAGTTACAAAATATTCTTAAATACTACTTTGGTTAACTGTAAACTCATAATGCTTTTAAAATGGGGCATAAATTCATTTTATATTCAAGCACCTGGTCTCTTTTTTTTTTAATTATAATATTCCCTATGGATGCTACATATTTGAGTGTGGCTAAAAACACAGGGAATGCCTAACATGGATTTTCATGTTAATTTACATACAAATTTGAACAATCAATTATTTGGCAGTGGTTTCCTTCAGATCACTGTCATCCAGGCTTAACTCTCTACTGAGCAGAAAATTTCTAGTTTAGCATCTACGAGAGTGACATTTACATAGACAAAACTCACACTGGTAAACCACTAATGGAATATTATCACTTATTATTATGAATCCCATCATAGGCTGGGCTGTCAATCTTTCCTGTAGCACATATGCATCAAACTTCCCCTAATCATCTCTCAACAGTATAGATTCAGAGATCTAATCATAAACAAAATGAGTCCATGAACTAAGTACAGTGAACATAATTCTCTAGTTTCTTAGGACTATATATATATAACTACAACACTGCTTTGCCAAATGGTAAACAGCCAAGCTATCTTAAATCACAAAGAATCCTGACTTCTCCATAAATAACACATATTTTGCCAACCAGAACTCATCTTTGATTTTTGGATTAAAAGAAAATAATCCAGCTCTAAATCCTACATTAAAGCTTACCATACAGGTTCACAGTATCTTGGCTTAATTGAATGGCCTAGCACTGTGCCACATAAACAGGTAGCAAATTGGTAGAGAAAAACTGCAACTGGAGTCAGAAGACCCCATGTTGTGTTCCAGCCTTACCAATTTCTCTACATCAGTCACCATCTCACTGAAAGTTAAATTTGTTCAACTCAAAAATGGGAAAAATAGTTGTTTTACTTACCTAATTGAATTATACTGAATTATTCTAAAGATCAAGATAATATGAAAGTACTACTCTGTAAATCTTGAAGCACTATAAATACAAGCAGTATTACCAGTATTAGGCATTCAAAAAACATCTATTGACTTGAAGTCAATGCAAAATTAACTGCTTAATCTCTTTCTCTTTATTCTAATGAATTGAAACAGTGGTTATTAGGTGGCATATGTCAGAATCACCTGTAGAACTTTCAAAAAGAAAAAAATACACATGGCCCAGTTGTTGCTCCATAAATTAATATAAATATATTGGAGACAGAAACATCTCAGGAGTTTTGCAGAGCTTTGCCCTGAAGGAATATGTGAACATGTTGGTTTGCATATCGAAAGCTGTTTCAGGTGGCTCACGCCTGTAATCCTAGCACTCTGGGAGGCCGAGGTGGGCGGATTGTTTGAGCTCAGGAGTTCGAAACCAGCCTGGGCAAGAGCGAGACTCCGTCTCTACTAAAA
>NW_012147819.1:863798-866075 GCF_000956105.1 Propithecus coquereli | reverse complement strand
CAAATGATACTGAACTGAAAATGGCTTACCACATAGTATGTTCAAAGTATATCAAATTTTTTCATAAATAGAATAACCAAAGAAATGAGTTAAAATAGAATCATTTACATAATGCTTCTGTCTTTATATCAACAGCTATCTGACATCTGTAAAAGCTATTTTGCTAGATACCTACAAGTCCTTTTAGATACTGATAAATTAAATTCGGGTTGCTCATTAAGATACACACATCAGTCTAGAAAATTCAAAAGTAGAAAGCCTTGACAAAATGCTGTTAATTCTTAATTATATGTAGTAATGAGAAACAATTTAAAAGTCAACCTAACAGATATTCAGCTATGCCTATCCCCACCACCATAACCAACTCTTAAATAAGAAATGAAATTAACTGGAGAAGTCTTTTTAATTTCCCCATTCAGACTGTGTTACAGAGAAATTAATAAGTAATAAGACCCTCAAAACTAAATTACCCTCTGAAAAGAAAACTAGCTGTAAATAAACTCTAAATTATTCAGTGTACTATGGCCTCATTCATCATAGATGGCTAGCTGAGTTCCAGAACATAAGCACTGAAGCCAACCAAGAACCAAGAGAGGTGGTCATCTGTTTTTAGTGTTTGTTGTCATTGATTTTATTCCAAAATCAAGCTGATTACCCATTATTTGGTATTATTTGAACTGCTTTTCTCCCTTAGCAATGAATAATTGGAGAGTTACTTTAATTCTGTTACTAAACTCCCAAAACCATATAAAATAAATCCCTCAATATTCATGGGTAATTTTTTCAATGGAAAAAAAACTCATAGTAAATAATCTAAGAATATAGCTTAATATAGATACAGATGGTTACATACAGAACTATTTCTAGGTATATGTATATACACAAGTTACTGTACACACATATATTTCCTTGCTCTATTTGCTAAGAGGGCCTAGAAGCAATGACTTCCCAATAACAATGAACACACATAGTGCCCAGTTGTTGGTTTCTGATACCATTCTCCATAAAAGGAATCAATGCTCCTTGGAGAAATGGATGATTCTAGACCTGGCACAGGTAACATACAAGATGACCCTGGAGTATCTCAGCAGTGCCAGAAAGTTAAAAAAAAAGTGCTCAAAAACAAACAAACAAAACAACAACAACAGCAAAAATCTCACAATGATGGGAGTGCATCAAAGGAATATAGGAATCACCTAAAAGAGCTCCCAATGGCCAAAGCTGAACAATTTGAGCAACAAAATAAATAAAATACTACTGGATTATAACCCAAAGTATAAAATAAATATCCATGAGTCAATACAGATATAAATAAATGAATTAATAAATGGGAGAGAAGAGACAAATATCCCTTACAGAAGATTTCTAAAAGATTAATGTAGTTACTCTACCCTTAAGGAGGTGGAGCATAATTCTCCACTCCCTAATTTTGTGCTTCACATAGAGACTTTATTCTAAAAGATACAATATGCAAAGGGAGGGGAAAAAAGAGTAACTTTACAGTGGACAAACCAGACAAATACTCCCTCCAGCCAGGTGATCAAGGTTACTATCACCAGTGCTAAGTCATATTAACAATATGCACTCTTGATATGGTGTGATGGGAATGGCACTTTACCCCTGTGGTCTTCCTCCCAAAAACACATTACCCGGTCTAATCATGACAAAAATATCAGACAAGTCCCAACTGAGGGACAGTCTTCAAAATACTTGACCAGTAATCTTCAAAACTATCAACTTGTAATCAAAAACAAGGAAATATGAGAAACTGTCAAAACCAAGAAGACACATGACCATGAAATGTAACATGGTATCCTGCATGGGATCCTGGAACAGAAAAAGGACATTAGGGGAAACTGACACAATTTGAATAAAATATGGACTTTGGTTAATAATAATGTGGCAATATTGGTTCATTAATTTTGACAAATGTATTATACTAATGTAATATGTTAATAGGGGAAACTGGGTTTGAGGAATACAGGAAGCTCTATACTACCTTCGCAATAATTCTGTCGATCTAAAACCATCAAAAATAAGAGTATTATAAAATAATCTATGAATATTGTGCTATATTTTAATAACTATTAATAATTTATTTCCATGCATTTGAAAAAAACAGCTGGCAATTTAACTATTGGTTGAGTATTTTTTAACTGAAATGCTTGGGACCAAAAATGTCTCACATTTCAGATTTTTTTGGATTTTAGAATATTTGCATGTACATAATGGAATATCTTGGGGAAGGGACCCAAGTCTGAACATGAAATTCATTTA
>NW_012147819.1:861482-863748 GCF_000956105.1 Propithecus coquereli | reverse complement strand
CTAAATATATTAATACAAAGAAATATAGTATGTAGCAAAGGTGGCATCTCAAATCACTGAAGTACAGATGGACTTTTCAATAAATGGTGTCAGGAAAATTAGGTAGCTATTTGAAAAAATATAAAATTAGAAATATATCTCACACCATACACAATAAACTACAAATGGACTAGGAATTTGGATTTAAAAAATAAAACCATATAAAGTACTAGGAAAAAACATGGTTGAACTGTGCTTTAAAGTTGGTATAGGCAAAGGCTTTCTAATTCTGACTCAGAATCCAGAGACAATTAAAGAAAATACTAATAAATTTGACTATGCAAAAATTTTTAAAATTGTACAAGAAACAGTATATGCAAAGCCAAAAGACAACTAAAAAACTAGGATGAAATATTCACAACATATACCACACCAGGCTAATATCTCTACTATATAAAGAAGTCTTAAAAAACAAAGGGGAAAAGGGCCAAAAGACAGAAAAAGACATGAACAGTCAGTTCATGAAAAAAGATACTAAAAGGACCCTTAAATACATAAAAACTGTTCAAACTCACTCAAAATTAGAAAACTGCAAATTAAAACAACACTGAGGTACCCTTTCTCATTAGAGTGGCAAAAATTTTAAAGTATTACAAAACATTCTGTTAATGAGGATGTGAGGGGAAACAGGTACTCTCACATACTGCTGATCAAACTGGTACAACCATTGTGGAGGGAACTTTAATAATGCCTAACAAAATCATATATGCACTTACCTGTGGCTCCAGCAATTCCACTTCTAGGAATACACCTCCAACTACACAAAAACATACACACATTGCAGCTTTCTTTGTAATTGTAAAATACTGGAAACATAGGAAAGTGACGGAATAAATTATGGTACATCCAAGCTATGTAACTATGGGGGGAAAAAAAGAATGAGGAAGACCTCTATGATATGGAGTGATTTCTAGGACATTCTGTTAATTGAAAAAAGCAAAGTCCAAAAAAAAAAAAAACCTATTATATGCTACTTTCATATAAAAATAAAGGGGGATACAAGAAAATACACATTTCTGCTCACTGGAAAAAAATAAATACAGGAAGGATAAACCAGAAACTAAGGAGATGGCTTACCTACCTGCGACAGGCAAGGAAAGAGTAGAAAGAAGTGGGAAGTGAAAGAAATGGAAACAGGGTAGCAGAGACAAGGAGGGAGTGACATTTCTCTGGATATACTGTATATTGTGTAATAATTCTGACTCTCAGAACCATAGTAATTTTCACATACTGATATGGTATTAGAAAATAAGAAAAACTTTAAAAAAAAGCCAGGGCTTGTTGAAAGAACACAAGAGCCAAACTGAAGGAGCTCCTAATGGTCTATGTTGGAACAAACTGAGAAACAAAATATACTACTGGATTTAACCATATAGAATAAAACAAATATTAATGAGTCCAATAAATGAGTAAACGGAGGAGAAGAGACAATTCTTCCTCGCAATAGAACACAGTAATTAATTGAATTACTAATTCAATTAATAAATGTAGGAAGGAAAGAGGGAAACAGAATCACCATAACAAATGTTCAGACAAGATCCACTTGATAGATGCTAAAATTAGAGGGCAAAACTGTGAGGAGAAACAGGATTTATAGTCTCCAAGTATCTTCCACAAGCTACTTAACAACTAAAAAGGGAAAGATGTAGCTTCTAGTGGAAAAACTCAGCACACTGAACCAAGTGATGAAGTAATCACAAGTTAGTAAGACTTAACATCATGAATCCCTTAATACAGTGCACTGAGAAAGACACAACATCATTTTTGTGGTATTCTTGCCAAGAATGCATAAGCTCAGTCCAATCATGAGAAAACACTGGACAAACCCAAACTGAGAGACACCCTAAAAAAATAACTGATCAGTACTCTTCAATAGTGTCATGGTCATGAAAGACAAGGAAAGTGTGAGAAACAGATTGGAAGAGAACTACGGAGAAATAACTAAATTCAATGTGGGTTCTTAGATAAGATCCTGGAACCAAAAAAGAACAGTAGTCGAAAATTTGGTTTAATTCTAATAATGTCTGCAGTTTAATTAATAATATCATACCAGCATTAATTTCCTTCTCTTAGTATTTCATAATATCTTATGGTTATGTAAAATGTTAGCATTAGGGGAAATGAGGTGAGGAATATAAGGGAACTCTCTGTACTATTTTTGCAACTGTTCAAGTCTAAAATTAGATAAAAATAAAAGTTTTTTTTTAAAACAGTATGAAATTCTGAG
>NW_012147819.1:858413-861432 GCF_000956105.1 Propithecus coquereli | reverse complement strand
AAAAAAAAAAAAAAAAAAAAAGAAAGCTGTTTTACCTCAGGAGAGCATCTCTGAAAGATTGGTAGCGGCTGCAAACCACAGTGGCGCTGCGATTCTCAGACCTGGGGCTCCGACTTGCTTTGTAAAGCAAGGCAGGTCTGCTAGGAGCCACAGGAGGGGAGCTGATCAAAGAATGCCCGCCCAACACCCACCCACCTGTGGCTAAAAGCAATTAGCCCAAAGGACAGTTCCTGCTTAAACTCCTGACTACCTGTCTCCATCCACGATAACCTGATAAAGAAAATACAGAGCCAATATATCTGTTTAATCCCTCTGTTAAGTGATAAATTTACCTTAGAACTTAGAAGTTAGCCTTTGAACGATTTTGTAACCATTTGTTCACGTAGAAAGAGTTAATTAATTAAGGGATCTGAAGAAGCCTTTTGAAAAACTGTTAACCTAAGAGGAACTACTTGTTGTTAATGTAAATCTGTTACCCCTAGCAATCGATCACCGTAACCTACAAATGTCCGTGTAAAACTTCACTCGTGGCCTCTGAGATTGCTGGAGAAATCCAGGCCCCCTGAGTACTCGCTTTGCCTATAAACTTTATAAATCTATAAAACTATATCTTTGTCTCTGTGTATTCTTTTATTTTCATTATTTTCCATTTTCGATTATTTTCTTATCCTTTGTAATGACCCTACCAAAGGGACCTGATTTTTTGCTGGGAGCTTAGCTACCTCCCCGCACCCAGTGTCTATCACTGCAGATTTAGATTCAGCAAGTCCAAAGCGAAGTCCAGAACTCAGCAGTTTTTCAAAAGCTCTACACCTGGACTCTAAAGCATACCAACCTAGAGAGGGATTATGGGAGTGAATGAGCTCAAAATGTGAGCATACCACTACTTACACTTCAACAGAAACTTCCAGCTGTCGTCATGTTTCATATTTAAATAAAAAGCTATAGTTTGACCTATAGCTTTTATGTTCATTTTTATGTGACAAATAAGCTACATTCTAGAATTTCAGATGTCCCAAGGCAAGTGACAATCTACTTGCCATTACAAAGCCCTTTCCCCTTCCACTCCTTTCCTGTGACTACATGTACAAGAGTTTATTTCGAATGGCACATTTAGACCAATTAAGTCAAGCTGGACAGTCTAACACCTTGATTGAGATGGGCTGACTTTAAAAAACAATATAAATACCACCCAATCACCACAGAATTAGACTTGACTTCTTCTGTAGCTTGTTTAGATGCACCAAGAGATGTAGTATCATTGCTGCAGTCAGACATACCTAAAAGTAAAATGTGTTGGGCACACATTAAATAATTTCGTTGGAAGAGCTGTTATCATCTCACTGACATTCTTACAAATATCCCATAATAGAACTAATTTATTTGTAGTCAGAATTTGCTTTTCAAAATTATCTACAATCATGTGCATATCTATTGATTACAACAGGTAAACAATTCTAAAGATAAAAATCCAGAAAAATTCTTATGCGGAATGTAAAAGTGCACCTCAATGATTAAAAAATAATTTCAGGAAATCATTTAGATGTGAACAGAATTTAAAAGATGAGAGTGTCAACTTGCTTTGACAAATGAAAAAACTGTGATCCAAAGGTGTCTGAAGCCAAAATGTTAGTTATTTGTGGCCTACATAAAACGAAGTTCTAGACTAGAACTTAGGTCTCTCCCATCTTCATAGCCAGTGCTTCTTAGTATTGATAACAGATGTGACTGCTTATTATCTAAGTGAAATATGATACTCAGATTTCACTCAATAATAGTTTAATGGGCTATTTCTGCTTCTAATTTATTCAATGACATTTAGAGAATGCAACTATATATGAAGAACTCTGCTAGGCACTAAGGGTAATGAAGAGTAAAATCTAGTTCAGCTTCTAAAAGCATCCTGAATTTAATCAGGGAGACATATACACAAATAAATAAGTACCAGACACCATGTTAGCTACTATAATGCAAAGTAATGTTTACTCTTGAAATACACTGGAGGGAAGAATTTTACCGTTTGCTAACAGAATCCAATACCATATTAAGAAAATAACACATGACTGAGAGGGATTTTTTTTCCAGGGGTACAGGATTGATTCAAACAGGCAATCTATTAACATATACCATATTCCTAAATCTAAAGGGAAAAACATACAATTTTCTCCATATATCCTGAGATGGAGTGTATTTGACAAAATTCAACACTCAAGGAAACAGGAATTAAGAGGTATTTTGCAATATGATAAAATATATATACATTTTAGTCTTATAGCCATTATCTTATTTAATAAATAAATAATAGAGGCATTTCCACTAAGATCAGGAACAAAGCAAAGATGTCCACCATCTCCACTACTACTTAACATTGCACTAGAGGTATTAGCCAATCCAACTAGGTAAGAGAAATCAATTAGAAGAATAACAGGTAAAGAAGTAATACTACCTCTATATGAAGATGATATAATAGTGTGTCTGAAAAACCCCAAAGAATCACTACTAAAACTAACTTGAAAATAAAAGAATTCAGTAAATTAAGCAAGTCACAAAATTAAGATATAAACATGAATAGCCTTCATACACAAAAACAATAATCAGGAAACATAATGGCAGAGAAAATCACATTTATGATAGCAACAAAGATTAAATACTTAGGAATAAACTAAACAATGTATAAAAGTTATATGAGAAAAAATTTTATGTATGATGGAAAGACACTAAAGACTTGAGCAAATGAAAGGATATCCCCTGTTCATAGGATGACATTATAAAGATGTTATTTCTTCCTTAATTTATATTAATAAATTCAATGTAATGCATAAAAATACAAACTATTTCATAAAGTTTGGCAAGTTGATACTAAAGTTGATATGGAAAATCAAACATGCAAGAATAGCTAAGAAAACACTGAAAAAGGAAAACTACAAGGGAGACTACCTTTATCAGACATTAAAACATACCAAAAAGCATCTATAATTAAAGCAGTGTGGGACTAACACATGAACAAAGAGACCAGTGA
>NW_012147819.1:852934-855443 GCF_000956105.1 Propithecus coquereli | reverse complement strand
TTTCTATATATTTTTTAGTTGTCCAATTAATTTCTTTCTATTTTTAGTAGAGACGGGGTCTCACTCTTGCTCAGACTGGTTTCGAACTCCTGAGCTCAAATGATCCGCCCGCCTCGGCCTCCCAGAGAGCTAGGATTACAGGTGTGAGCCACTGCGCCTGGCCTCACATAACTTTTATTACAGTATCGCTATGGTTTGGATATTTGACCCCTCCAAACTTCATGTTGAAATTTGATCCCCAATGTTGGGGGCCTAAATAGGCAGTGTTTAGGTTAAGGGGGCAGATCTCTCATGAATGGTATGGTGCCCTTGAGATAATGAGTGAATTCTTGCTCTATTATTTCCCAGCAGAGCTGGTAGTTAAAACTTCCTTTCCTTTCCTCTCTCTCTCTCTCCCTCCCTCCCTCTCCATGTGATGTCTGCACATACTGGCTCCCCTTAGCCTTCCACCATGAGTGGAAACAGCCTCAAGCCCTGACAAGAAGCCAAGCAGATATAGGCACCATCCTTGTACAGCCTGCAGAACTATGAGCCAAATAAACCTCTTTTCTTTATAAATTACCCAGCCTCAGGTATTCCTTTAGAGCAATACAAATGGACTAAGACAAGTATATTGTTATAACTGTTCTATTCTATTATTAGTTATTGTTGTTAATCCCTTACTGTGCCGAATTTATAAACTGTATCATAGGGATGTATGTATAGGAAAAAATATAGTGCATATAAGGTTCAATACTATCCATGGTTTCAGGCATCTACTAGGAATCTTGGAACATATCCCTGGAGGATAAGAGGGAACTATTGTATATCATTATCATTCAGCTCTAGAGAAGACCAAATACCCAAGGCAGATAAAGAAACATGAAATCAAAGTTCTGAGAACTACAGATATAGGTACAAAATCTATGTTATTCATATTCTTTAGGTGCTCTGATCTACTTCATTTACTTTTTAGAGATTTGCTTGTTTATAACTTTGATAACTAAAACACATGGGAGTGATAAGATTCAAAACATTAATAACTTGTAATTTGTGCTGTTTAAGATATACATTTTCTGACCTTTACATGAATTCGGTTATCTTTAAAAGTTGTCCTTAAAACAGAATGATAAACTACTACTACAGAACTACCACTAATGTTCAGACCTCACAGGCCGGTTATATTGGAGGCCAAAAATGTCTTCAGTCATCTATAGGGTTCTGCTTCTATTAATATAAATCAGCCAAAGGTATTCATTAACTAATAAGAATCAAAGACTACAAAGTGAATGACTAATCAGCATTTATTAAAATGCATAATAATATAACATGAAGCTTATAATTCATCCAATTGTTTGTGGCTGTTTTGATTTTACTATAACAATCACATTTTTATTTCTATAAACTGAGTAGACAATCTATACAGAGGGAAACCATTTAAGAACTTTCCCCAGATTTAATAAGGGAGAATTTTATATTCTACAATTTTTAAGTGTATTTATGGTCTTCTTAGAACCCAGGAAAGAGAGGGTAGGAGGTTTGCCAGGATTCCAAAGATAAGAGGAAAGACTCCATGAATACCAGAAAAAATAAAAAATGCCTTCACAACAACACTGAGTTTAAAGACTCAGAAATCTAATACTAAAGGATCTATGGGAGGATTCTTTCCAAAGGTACTTCAGCAAAAGAAGTTTGAGAAGTACTATAAATAATAATGTATGGAATCAAGGAGTTCTGACTGGTGAGAACCCCAGCACCATTATCAACTCTTAACTAAAGAAGTAAATATAGAACACTAAGAACAAAAAGTTGGAAACTTGGGCTTGCTTTGATCTGATCTTTCTTAGTTTAAGACTATTAAATCGTTGCTATTCCAGAGACTGCATTAAAGCAAGTGGTTCTATTTCTTTCATTTTTGATGGAATCCAATGGAATATGCCCATCTTGTCTCATTCATGGATAAACGGTAAGAGCCTGATATGACTTGTATTTTTATTTTACCATAATAATGTTTATTTTGCAAGTGATTTTAATTCTTTAGCCACAATTTCCTCACAGTTTTACATTACCACATCTTTTTTCTATACTTTTTAAACGTTAGATACAGAATTTGTTAGAAGTTAAAAGTAAAAAATACATTCTTTCTGCTAAATAATATCACGTTATATTTAACTTAAACAGTATTAAACTTTTGAATATCAAGAATTGAAGCTACTGGGGGTCACATTTATTTGTAGGTCCCAAAATAGCTCTGAGGTCTGAATAGGAAAATAACTTTTATAAACTATAACAAAACTCATAATTCAAAATAAAACATTCTGAAATGTACACAATTACAACACCTTTATGATACCCAGAAACCTACTGGATTTTTAGAGATGACAATGAAAATAGGTTTATGTTCAGAAACAGTGCTTATACCAAGACAACAAGTTGAAACTTGGCAAAGATGTGTTTTTATTTCGTAGGTCAATATTAATTTTCAAGTTGAACTGTTTACAACAAAAAATTGAGTTAAAATATATAATGA
>NW_012147819.1:848056-849799 GCF_000956105.1 Propithecus coquereli | reverse complement strand
TATAATGATATAATGGAAGTAGGGTAGAAACTGTCTAAAGTAGTAATCTGGAGTCAGACAACACAGGTTCAAATCCTGGCTCCACCAGTGTAATTATGAGTAGATTACTTTAGCTTCAATTAGTCATTTAGGTTTTCCTCATCTATAAAAATGGGGATTTTAGCCACCTTATAAGGTGGCTGGCAGCAATAGATAGTAATGTAAAGCATTTAGCACGGTGCCTGATGCAAAGTAAGCAAGCAAACATTAATACAAATGTTGTTATGGTGTCAGATATAATACATCTTTTGAATTTGTCATTACCTTAGAAGGAAACTAACTTAGCCAAACCTATTTACAAAGTTATGTTGACTGCTCCCTCAAGTGAGAATGCTAGACAGAGGGAAAATTATTTCATCTTATAAGCAAAAGAAACTGGTTACTCTAGACAGACTATGGCGAGCTGTATAGGTCTCTTCAAGTTACCATTCAATTAAAAAAAAGGTGAAACCTTGAGAACGTCAACCCTCAATCAACAAACACTTCACAACCAAATGAATAAGTTCAAACATGCACTCTAAAACTTACCTTAAGCTTGGAAGGATACAAATTTATTCACAAGAGGAATAATCACTAAAATGCCTGATACAGAATGGAGAGAAAGGGGATGTCAAGACAAGCAGCAACATACCAAAGGCTCACAGATCACACTACTGAAATATTGTTTGCCCATCCTAGCAAAGCCAAAACCTAAGGCAGATACCTCAAGCAAAAAACAAGAAAATGAAAGCAAAGAACAACCAGAATTTAAATGTTTTACTCCAAACTGTACCTAGTAGATTGGTGATACTTAATATGTATTAGATAATGATAAGCACAACAGTTTATAAATCCGCTTGATCTCCAGAGCATTGGCCACAGACAGCCATCCCTAAAAAGAAACCTCAAAACCACAAATCAGGAACTGAAGTAGGCAGTCTCACTTCCTTCTCTAAGTCTAGGAAGGAGTTCAGAAACAGTGAAGTTTTGAAGTAGAGATTTCAGTATCAAGCTAGAATCCCTGCATTCTACTTTCCTTGGTTCCAAAACAAGCCATTTACAGCTCCACAAAAAAAACTGTTTACACTAACTTAAACAAGACTTTGCCTAGGCAGTGGTTTAAATCCATCTGGAGGTTGTATATCTCCCTTGAGAATCTGATAAAAATGGACATTTTTCCTAAGGGGGAAAAAAGCACTCAAACAAAACTCTGAATTTAATTTCAGGAGTGGGGATGAGGAAGATCCCTGAAAGTTGCTCAGCGGGGACTCCAAGTCATGACCCAAAACTAAGAAAAATCATAATCCAAGGAAAACTAATTTATCAATGTGAATAGGAACCAAGGTAACTGAGACAGGGATTTTAATCTGGAAAATAAAATAAGATTAGGAATATTTTCTTTTTTTCTCAGCTGAGTGTTAGACTTGGTTGGGAGAGGGCGCTGGTTACACCGAGCGCAAACAAACAAGCAAACAAACACAGGACAAACGGAAGAAAAGGAGCATTAAAACAGTAGTTAAATATAGTCATCTGTAGTCGCACCAATGAAATCAATTCCTGCAGCCTTAACAGAGGGTCGACTTAACCATCTCTGGTGCACATTTCTATGCCACTGGAGTTAATTAAATAGCAAACGTGAGCACATCCTCGAAGGTGAAAGCACGAAAGCACAAGTTTATGAAAAGTCCTCTAAATCTTCCATTTTTTTCTTATCAAATAAGAACC
>NW_012147819.1:845233-848006 GCF_000956105.1 Propithecus coquereli | reverse complement strand
AATACAGAAAGAAGAAAATAAAAATCACCTGTAAGCATATCTTCAAGAAATAATCTATAATCAACATTTAGCCATATAAGAAGAGGATTTATATTTTTTAACCCTTTTGTTCGAAGTGCCTATAATACCAATGACCCAAGTCACTCTCTTTTCTGCCTCACGTGCACCCCAAACACTTCGGGAATCTTATTCGACAGGTATCATCTCTAGAACACTACCTCAAAACTGCCAAAGGTAAACACTTAGTAATCCACTTGTCTATCTCTCTTACCAGTACCACCACCATCCCCTGCCACCAAAATCAGATGCTTTAACTGACCCCCACTCTCTACTCCCAATGTCATGGAATTATTTAGTCACTATAGTGAAAAGAGTACAAAGCTTTGGAGTCAAGCAACTTTGGTTACGAGTCCTGTGGTCCTCTTTTTACTACTTGGGTAACCTGGGACTAATAATTTCTGTTGGTTTCTGTACCTGTTTCTCCATTTGTTAACAAAAAATAAGACAACCTAATACGCAGATAGTATCTATAAAGCATAATGCCTAACCAGAGTAGCAGTCAATAAATCATAACTATTATGAGGTTCTATGTGCCTGGCACTGCCCTAGATGCTGAAAGTAGCACTCTGAGACAAGAGAGATAGGGTCCTGGCCATCCTGGAGATTATGGGGCACTGGCTTAACCTCCAGGGACTCTTTCACTGGGGTTTGAATTCCTGATCCATCCCTTTTTAAGTGTGTGCCTTGTTCAAAGCATGTTACCTAAATCTCAATTTCTTCATTTCTAACATGGTAATATTATCTACCTATTTGACAAGACTGGAGTAAAAATGAGAATATATGTGAAAGTGCTTTGTAAGTTATTACATGCTAAACAAACAGAAGGTATTAAACAAAGAGTAACATTATTCCTTTCTTCTAGGGCAAAGCTCTAGGGCCAAGCTTCCCGTGTGCCAAGAATGGATTACAGATGTGCTTCAGGGAACCAGGGAGGGCCTGACTATAGTATGCCACAACATTATAATCATTTTTTATGTGTGCCACAATGCAGAAAAGTTTGGGAACTTTGCTCTAGAACACTATCTCATGTTAGCAGAAACTGGAGTTGGCCAACTAATTCCCTCCTTTGGATGATTTAGGGCTCACCATCAACTCTGTAACTCTTGAGATCCAACTCCAAAGGCAATGTGTCACTGTTCCCCAAAGAACCAAAGAGAATCAAGCCAGAACATCAAGGGGCTGCTAGTTCAATGCTATCATAGATATACAAAAATAAAACAAAATAATAACTCTTAGGTGAGAACACGGCAAAGATACTGCCATATTTTTACAAAGGATTTGAGCAATTGCCAGTTTTACAACTTATCTTTGGATCCCAAAATATTTTAAAAATCCTTTTTGGTGGTAAATCTTTGTCTTTCGAGAGAGGATCTGATTTTTTCCAAATATCCAAAGTTATTCAGATTCTGATGACTAAGGTGAAGTGACAAAGCCAAGCAAGAACTTCTCACTTTCGTACGTCTCAGTCTGAACTGGCAATAGTACTAGAAGTAGATTTCAAAGCAGACTGCCTACTCTGAAGAAGAGTATTCACTTAAATAAATATGTCTGCTAGAGAAAAAAAGTACTTCATGAGACCTTATATTCCTTTTTCAGAAATCAACTGCTAACAGGGCTAAGCAACACCTGCCTATGCCCATCCTAAGACAAAGGTTTAGAAGAAATGGAGGAGAAGGGAATGAGAGATGGGAGGAAGAAGGGAAAAGGAATAAAGGAAAGAGAAAATACATACTTTTGTCTCGTAAATAGCTGACAATCTGCAAGAGCTATTCAGTGGCTTCCATGACTGCCTAAAGCTAGTAGACCAAGGATAACAAGTTTATTTTCAGACTCTCTTGTTTTTTGTTTTTAGAGACAGGGTCTCCCTCTGTTGCCCAGGCTGGAGTGCAGTGGCCTAATCATAGTTCACTGCAGTCTAAAACTCATGGGCTGAAGGGATCCTTCTGCTTCAGCCTCCTGAGTAGCTGGGACTACAGGTGCATGCCACCACACCCAGCTAATTTTATTTTATTTTCGTAGAGACTGGGTCTTGCTGTGTTGCCCAGGCTGGTCTTAAACTCCTGGGCACAGCAATCTTCTTACCTTGGCCTCCCAAAAAGCTGGAATTATTTGGGTAAGGCACCATACATACCTGGCCCCCTTTTGTTTTATAGTCTTTTTCATACATCCTAGAAGTAATGCTGCTATATATCTGACTTTTAGACTGTCATGGTCCCTAAGTCATCATCTTCCATATTACGTGGAACAATTTATTTCCCAGTCTGTACAAATACTGTTACTTTTCCATCCATAGCCATATTAAGTTTCCTATTGAATTTATTCTTTCCTCCATCCCAAATTCATCATTTAAAATTATTTATATTTTCAGACTCTCATAATGTCAAATTTATTACTTGTAACTTTTATTTTCACATTGTCCACTCTTTACATATCATAATAGACATCCACATACACATACCCCAAATGACTTATGTCCATCACCATGGGAAAACCCTATCCACTACCACTCCATAGGCCTCCTCCAAATTCACTTCTTTTTGTCATACTTTTCAGTATGATATTCAACCAGGTGTTCATCCACTGAAGATTAATAAAAGAAAAAGACCTTTTCTTAATGACTGACAGGCTGATTTTTCCAGCCTGGGCAACACAGTGAGACTCTGTCTCTAAAAAAGTTATTTTAAAAATTAGTTGGCCGGGCGCGGTGGCTCAC
>NW_012147819.1:843368-845183 GCF_000956105.1 Propithecus coquereli | reverse complement strand
TATCTCAGCCACTCACATGGACAATCTGTAGTTGTTTGGCATCACCATCATTCCCGACTCTGAATTTATATGCTAGCAATAAATGATCATTTTCTTACACATATGTGCCATTTTACTACCCTTTGTGAGTGTGCTTGTGTGGGGGAATCTGAGTGTGTGCAAAAAAATATAATGCAGCTAAAGGAGGTTGGTGGATATTTTTTCTTTTATGGATGCTGTATAAAACTGTGTTGTACACTTGAGTTTTGACTTCAACCCATTACATGAGGTCAGGTGTGGAATTTTCCACTTATAGCGTCATGTCCAGCTCAAAAAGTTTCAGATTTTGGAGCATTTCAAATTTCAGATTTTTGGATTAGGGATGCTCAACCTGTACTACTATTTTAACTACTATTTTGATAAAAATTCATATTTAAAATCTTTTATTACAGAACTCCATGAACTGAGATCCTTAATACCATCAACTTGGAAATTCGAAGTCAATATTTAGGTGTCAGGCACTGAGCTAGGTTCTAGGGATTCAATAATGAGCTAAAAGTGAAAAACAAGATGTGGTCCTACCTTCGTGGAGTTTGTAGGCTACTGAAGAGAAAGACAATCTTATAATAACACAAATAAATGTAAATTGCAATATATGATACTACTACCTTAATCTAGAAGGTTAGTGTATTACTTAAGGATGCAAAACTTCTGAGGTGTGAAGGATGACTAGGAGCTAACAAGTGAAGTGAAGTGAAAGTAAAGAAAAGAATGGCCCAGACAGAAAACCATGTGCAAAAAGCCCAGTAAAAACGGCAGGAGCAAGGCAAGTAAAAAGGACTAAAAAAACGCCAGCATGGCTGAAGTGGAGAGTTATGTAGAACACAGTACAAGTAGAGGCTGGAAAGCTAAGCATTGTTAAGGAGTTTTATTTTTATCCTAGAAGCAATGAGAAGCCATAAAGAATTGGAGGAGGAGGGGGGTGACAATCAGATTTGTGTTTCAAAATAAATCACTGTGCCTTCAGGTTGGATAATGGATTAGAGAGGGGCCAAAACGGAAGTGGGTAGATAAGAATGAAGACTATTTTAGAAGTTTCAGGCAGGATGATGGTAATAAACTAAAGTGGTAGAAGTGGAAATAGGAAGAAATAGAAAAATCCAAGAGACCTTCAGAAAGTGAGATTAATAAAGCTTGTTGACACATTGGATGTATCAGGGAGAGGGAGTTAAAGATCACTCCTAGTTTTCTGGATTTTACAATGAAAAGATAATGGTCTCATTCACTGAAAAAAGGAACAAAGAATGGACCAATGTTTCGGGGGTTTTGAGAGGAGGGAGGGGGAAATCAGTTTAGTTTTAGACATACTGGATTTGAGATACCACTAAGATATTCAACAGAGGGTGTCAACAAGATAGCAGGCTATACAGATCTAGAGCTCAAAAGGGACAGAAAACACTCATGTCCTCAATAAAGCTGACATTTTTATCCCAGAAAAGCAGCTAACTATAATCCCTGAATATCCAAGAAAAACATTAGACTTAGATTTTGACCATCTGGATTTAGTTAACACACAAAAAAATGAGAGAGAACATGGCAATAATATTTCATCAGCTAAAACAAAAACTGCTAGGCACCACGGGGAACACAGAGATTTTTTAACTCTTGGTACAATAATATAGTAATTATGTCACCAATCATATAGCATTTTAAAGTTTGGCAGGGCTGGCCAAAGCTGAACATGTTCTAAATCTCCATTGTCCAATAAAGTAGCCACTAGCCACATGTGGCTACTGAGCACGGAAATGTGGCTGGTACGAGCAAGGAATTGAATTT
>NW_012147819.1:822703-835173 GCF_000956105.1 Propithecus coquereli | reverse complement strand
AGTTAGAAAAATTATATAATCTAAAAGAAAACGAAGTGGGAAGAGGATGAAATCATGAAAGAGTGGCTAAAGGATTTGCAGGAAGTGTAAAGTACAAACATTTTAAGATCAAAGAGCTCAAAAGGAAGACAAAAACAAAACAAAGTAATAATAAAGTAAAAGGGAAAAACGTCTAGCATCTAAGGACTGTTTAAAAAAAAAAAAACCTCTTTCCTTTTCCTAGACACGTAAACAGCAGTAACTTGGCAAAGAAGAACCGACCAGAAGACAACAGCAAAAGTCCCTTTCCAAAACTCCAGCGTTCCTTGGACGTCCTCAAGTACAGTCAGACTTGGGACATTTCATAGGCAAGGCTCCTCCCTGTACCACTGACAGATGAACCTCTCAGAGGGACTATCACTATCTCCCTTCCTCTAGCTACGGCAGAGAGGAAGTGGGGGATGCAGGGAGAGGAGGAGAAAAATAAAGGTTGGACACCAAACGTGAAGGTGGCCCACTCCGACACTTCGTCAAAAACGATCTGGATCGTGCGAGCACTCCCGAGAGGGTGCCGCCCTCGAAGTGCCGGTCCTACTCCTTCAATCGACTGTTTCGGGGGCACACTCAGAGGGACAGGAGGAATGAAGAGTCAAAAACCAAAATGATCCTTGGGTAGATACGGCACAGACTAAGGATAGAAGTTCGCTGTGAAAGTCCAGAAGGACGAACCCGGAGGCAACGTGTCCGCCCCGCCAACCACCTCAAGCCATCTTTCCCCCGCCTCTTCCCCGGCGGGCCAACTCCGCCCTCACCTGTCTGCGGGGGAACCCGGCAGCTCTCAAGTGGAGGATTATCCCTGCCGCTGCTCCTATAAATCGCCTCAACTCGGGCAAGAAGTGAGCGGAAACGCGACCCGGACCTTTTCCTTCTTCCCCTCCCCCCACGCACCTCAGATCTTCGGGGGCGGAAAGCAACTGCAGCTGTCACAGGCTCACACTGACCAACCGCCGAGGACACTTGGACCGGCGACCTCTCAACCCAGCCTCCAGAACCAGCACCAGGAGCAGCGAAGCCGGAAGTGAGCGGACCGGAAGTAACGTTGTCCTTGGCCCTGGACGGCCTCTCTCTCCCTCAATCTGGCCTGGCCCAGCCACGTCTCGATGGTGCCAGCGCACCTCCCACGAGGCTCCCTCCGCCCCTCTCCAGGAGGCTGGCCCCGCCCCTCTCTCTGCTGCCCTAGCAACCACATCCGGGGCTCCGGCGGTGTTGTTGCCCGGGTAATTCTACGGTCGCGGCCGAATAGCAGAGGGGTGTGTGCGCGGGTCCTAGGCCACCAGCCGGAGCTGGGAGCTTGCGGAGGGCGCTCGGGCCTCATCTTGAGTGGTCAGAGGTCCTCAGGAGCCCTCCGCGTCCTTTCTTTTTCGTTCACACACCCCGGCCTCAGGGGTTAGGCGTCCTGGCAACAGCCTCTGAGCCGGTGCCTGGCGTGTGGAGGTGGACGTAGCTCACTGGCACGTTACCACAGAAGAGTCAAAGCTTCCTTCTCAGCCACCGCAGAGCAAGAAGAAGGTTATTCCAGCCTCGGGGAGTGGGGTGGAGGGTGGTGGAGTGAACGCGGGGATAAGGGAGCGGACCGGATGCGAGCACCTCACTCTCGCTTCCCGGTGCCTGGAGAGCCCTCTCCCCTGAAAAAGGCTAGACCCCATACCTGGCACCCGTGAGCTCTTTTTACTTGCTTTGTCTTTGTGATCACTTTCTGCTCTACTCGCTCACTGACAGTGGATCCCAGTACTTTTCTTTCCTGCTCCTCTTTCTTTTTCCAGACGACCGAGCTCTGCTTTTCTTTGCTCGCCCCATTGCTTCTTAAATAGATCACTGCCCTGTCTGTAGAACCCGCTGAACAATTCCTTCTCTCAGCCCTTCTTAGTTTCCTAAAGTGAGGCCCCAACCTGCACTTCTGTACTTTCCTCACCTCCAGCACTGAATGGAGGGAGAGTGTGGCTCGGCAGTGGTGCTACACACACCTGAAGTTCATTTACATACAGTACATACAGCTGGTCCATCCACGCACACATTTCCTCCGAGCTGCTGTACTGCTTTTCCTTTGACAGCCTTGGATGCTCATTTTTACTCCCATTTCGAAACTCGAAGGGTAACTGTGCACGTGGTGGGATTTACCCGTTTTTAGACCAAGCTTCTCAACTTGCCTTTACTCGTCACATTAACTGAGAAGATTTTTTTTTTTTTTTTTTTTTTTGAGACAGAGTCTCACTCTGTTGCCCTGGCTCGAGTGAGTGCCGTGGCGTCAGCCTAGCTCACAGCAACCTCACACCCCTGGGCTTAAGCGATCCTACTGCCTCAGCCTCCCGAGTAGCTGGGACTACAGACATGCGCCACCATGCCCGGCTAATTTTTTCTATATAGATTTTTAGTTGTCCAAATAATTTCTTTCTATTTTTAGTAGAGACGGGGGTCTCGCTTTTGCTCAGGCTGGTCTCGAACTCCTGACCTTGAGGGATCCACCCGCCTCGGCCTCCCAGAGTGCTAGGATTACAGGCGTGAGCCACCGTGCCTGGCTGAGAAGATATTTTTAATGACTGAGTGCCCAAAGGCAGAACTCTACAAATTTCCGGGGAGTTTCAGTATAGTGAAATATCCCTGACAGGTATCTCCCCCAGATCCGTGAATAGTAAATACCTGTAATACCATAAATGTTTCAAACGTAAATAACAGTATTGTTTGAGATCTCCAGGATACCACCATTTATGAAAAGAGTGCTGAAATCCCAAAACATAAATATGTGTATAACAAGTCCTTTCTTTTCTTAAATGGGTCTGTGTTTAAAAAAGAAAAAGAGCAACTATGCATGGCATCCCACTCAAACTGTAACTTCAGTTCTGTAACTTACAGTGGATTTTTCTTTTCAAAGCCATCTTGTTGGTTTGGAGCGAATTAGCCTTCTCAATTATGAGAAAAGAATTCCAGCCTAGAATAATTACTGCTCTTATTGTGTAGGAACACAGTATTAATAGTTACAAAGTAACTATTAACTATTATATTAACTATTAACTAAAGTAACTATTATAGTAGCCAAGTACAAGTGTTATTCCCAAGGTTTCAGAAGGGTGACTTGGAAGAAATGCATGGTATTGCTCTGCAGTGCTTGATTGATGTGGACAATAAGTACTTAACTGAGCTGGCTCTTGAATTTGGGGATGCTTAGCTTCACTATTAGACTCAGAGGTATATTTTTCATTCTAGAAAGGTGAGCACTTGCTTTAGTTTGCCTTTAGCTGGATAGTTTCCTTGGCAGCTGCTGATGGTTTTGATAGAGATTCTGACGGAATAGGAACTGCTTGGAACTAAAGCTCAATTTTGCTTGGTAAAGATGCTATTAGTCATGTTAGATACTCTTCGGTGAGATTTTGGTACTGTGCATGATTAATCTTCATCCCTAGTATTACTCTGTACATGGCTATACAGAGCATTAATTTTTCCATGATTTTTACTGCCCCAAAGGAAATTAGAAAGCAGTCTGGCTCTAAGAAAACACTGGAAACTATTTAAGCTGGTGATGGAAAATAGTGAAATTCTATACATCCTTTGGGATAAAGGAAGCAGTGGCCAGTGTTCTTTGGATTTGGGGGAAATTTTTGGTACTAACAAAGACCTTATTTTAAACCTAGCCCTGCTTAGGTAGAGACTTGGGGGTTTTTTTCTTTCTTTTTCTTTTCTTTTCCTTCCTTCCTTCTTTCCTTCCTTCCCTTCTTTCTCCTTCCTTTCTTCCCTTCTTCTAGCCTCCTCCCCTCCCTCTCCTCCTTCCTTTGCCCTAGAACTTGGGGAATTCTACCTTCTCATTTTATATTTGGGAAGGATAGATTACTACTTTTCTCTGAATTGGCATTCACATTTGGAGAGGTAAGAAAAAAGGGTATAGCTTCCTGCCATATATACTTATGACACAGAGATAATCTATTCATTTATCTTTGCACTGCTATTGGCTTTCAAAAGCTGTTTATTCAGCTTTTGAAAAATCAAGTACTATTTATTCACTGAGTTTGTGAGGAACTCTAGTAGCCTGTCTTTTATTTAGTGACCAGGAAGGAAAGGAGGCAACAGGTTAAAGGATATTGTTTTTATTCCTTTCTGAATGAATTAAATGTGCAAACAACCATATATCTCTGATTTAGATGTTGAGTAACTGTATACTGCTTATCAATGTTATTTTTTCAAGAGAAAGAAGAAGGTGCTACCTTCAGATCTTTTCTATGGGAATTCTGATGATGTCTCAAAAAATTTCATTGCTCTTTATCAGTAGTTCTCATTTCATGGAGAGAGATTTAGGTTGCTGATCACACAGTGTAATCCTCGGGAAACAAACCCTTCATTAGAGGATACTGAAGAATGGAACATTTTAAGAAATCCCCAGATAGGTAAGGTACAAAGTGAAGGTGTACAGTGTGAGTTACTAGGACTTCTTACATTTAAAAAAAATTACAACTTCATTCAGCCATGTAGAGACTATACTTGTGTACTTATTGAACTTAGTGATATTAAAGCTCTGAGTCAGTTCTTTCTAAATGCAGCAAAGTTTTCTTACGAATTTACTGTGGTAACTGGGGAAAGTTTCTCATGTGATCCTGTTGCTCTTCCAGTCAAAAACCTTGAATGGCATTTGTAGCATAATTCCTTATCCTGGCATTCAGAGCTTACCAAGGTCTAATCCCGGTCTTGCATTCCAGTGTGTACAGGGTATAGTCAATTAAATGAATACTCTCTTTTTTTTATATCTGTAGGAAAAGTGCTCATTTAGCCAACTAATAGATAAAGGTATAGATAACAATATTGATATGAAGCTTTAGTTACATAAAACTGTTTAATATTCTTCAAACTGCCCTGTAATTTCCCTTCTCCATGCTTTACTTTCTATTCTTGTTAGTGGAAATGTTTTTCTATCTCTCTTTACTTGTCATGTACCTATCCATCCCTTATGGTTGAGTTCAGATGCTACTTCTATAATAGCCCATTCTTTATCTTCCCTGTGAGAATTCATTTTTCCTTCCTCTTTGATCCCACAGCCCTTAATTTGAGCCCCCATTTTAGTCTGCTTTAGACTACTGTCTCTGCATAGCTGTTTCTCACGATAAATAAGATCCTTTTTGTAAAACTGAACTTTGGACTCATTTGATTCTCTCATAGCACCAGGAAACTGACTATTTGCTTGGGTTATAGAAATATGTTGTCTGCAGCACACCAGGCAAGTTCTAGAATACCAGCAACTGCTACTACTTGGGGTAATGGTACAGGCAGGATTAAGTGGACATAGTTGCTATCTGTGGAAGACAACGAGTGAGTGCTTGCTTAAGTTTGGAAAGTGGTTGAGTCTCTGCAGAGGACTGTGAACTACTGATAAAAGGAGAGTAACTTACTATCCCTAGAAATCCTGAATGGGAAGAATGCCAGCTTTATGTTTCCTAATACTGATTTTTAAAAAAAGAATCTAGTGCCAAAGTAGAACATTATAGTTGTAAAAATGTTTTTAACTATAAAGAGAAAAAAATTAATTTATTCATAATCCAGTTACCTAGAGAGGACATTCAGCATTTTGGTCAATGTCTTTTTTCTTTTTATATATATAGATATATATTTCTTCATTTATTTAACAAATTGTTGTTGAGAACCTGCTGTTTGCTGGCAGTGGGCTCCATAGGAATAGCCATGAGCTTCTGCTCTCATGTAATTTTTAGTATATGTTGTATTTGTTGAAATATAGTTCTGTATTTTGCTTTTTCCACTTAATATATCATGGAATTTTTCTTATATCAGTAAATATTCTCCTTCAGTGGCTAAATAGTATTTCAGAATATAAATATTCCTTAATTTGTTTAATTAACCCTTTTGTTGTACATTTAGGTGATTTCCAGTTTTGCCTATAATTATATAACAACAATGTGAGGAACATTCTTGTGTGGTAGGCAGAATTCTGAGATGACTTCCAATGACCCTCACCTCATATGATTTCCTCCCCTCTGAACATGATGGAATATTACCCCCATGATTATGCTATGTTACTTGCAAGGGGATTGTGCAGATGTAATTAAGGTTACTAATCAGTTAACTTTGAGTTAATTAAAAAGGAGATAATCTGGCTGGACCTAACCTAATCACATGAGCCCTTTAAAAGCAGAGTTTTTTTCCTCTGGTGACGGTAGAAGTCAAAGAAATTCAGAGTGTAAAAGAGATTCTACAGGAGGAAAATTCTCCGTTGCTGAAATGAAGAGGGCTACAGCAAATAAACTAGGGACCTCAGTCCTACAACAGCAAGGAAGTGGATTCTGCAAACAGCCTGATAGAGCTTGGAAGCAAATTCTTCCCCAGAGCCTTCAGATAAGACTGACATCTTGGTTTCTGCCTTCTGAGACCCTAAATGGAGGACCCAGTTGAGCCCACCTGGACTTCAGATCTACAGAACTGTGAGATAATAAATGGGTGTTGTTTTAAGCCACTGAATGTATGGTACTTTGTTACATAGCAATAGAAAACGAATCACATTTGTAAGAAATTATTTTTATATCTGAAATTATTCTTATGGGATAAAATCTTTGATATGGACTTGCTAGATAAAAAGTTATCCACATTTTTAAGGTTTTTGTATTATATTGCTAATTTTCCCTCCATAAGCTTTGTACCAATTTATGTGCCTCCTAACAACTTATGTTACTGTACACTGGCAAACACTAGATACTGCCATTCTGATAGGCAAAAACAAAAAACAGAAAGGTAGCTCCTTTTTAAAAAGAAGATTTATATTTCTCTTATTAATAGTGGGATTAACCATTATTTTCTTTATTTGGAGTTTATTGTCTTTTTTGGTGAATTGCCTATTCTTATTTTTTCGTCAGCTTTACTGTTGACATAGAGAAAATATTCCCTAATGTGTAGTTCAGCATTTCTCTGCTGTAATATTTTCAAGAGGGAGAATGATTAATGTCCTTAATTGAGAGAATGATACTTCTGAGAAATATTAGCTGCTGCCATTACTACCTGCAAAAAAAAAAAATCCCACGTATTATACTGTGGGAGATGGGAGAATGTCAGCTTTATTGATCATGCAGTATTAGTGTCTTATTCTTTTCTAGAGAGAAAGTCTAGCTTGTTTGGTTTGGCATTAGAAGTGTGATTGTTTTAGAAATAAAGATATATTATATCTTACTGTGGAAAATTGTAGTGTTGACTGGTGTTTTTGAAGAAAATATATACTGTTAACGCAGAGGAAAAAAACAAATATCTTCCTAAATAAAGCTATCACTATTTTCAATTTTATCAGGGATGGCTGGGCACAGTGGCTCATGCCTGTAATCCCATCCCCTTGGGAGGCCAAGGCAGGAGGATTGTGTGAGGCCAGGAGTTTGAGACCAGCCTAGGCAACATAGTGAGACTCTGTCTCTACAAAAAAATTTAAAAACTAGGCAGGCATGGTGGTGCGTGCCTTTAGTCCCAGCTACTTGGGAGGCTGAGGTAGGAAGATTGCTTGAGCCCAGAAGTTCAAGGTTATATTGAGCTATGATGGCACTATTGCACTCCAGCCTGGGCGAGAGCCTGAGCAATCAAGCAAGACTCTGACTCTATAAAAGAAAAAAAAAAAGATAATAAGTAATCTCTGATTATATTATATTGCTTTAACTGGGACAAGATAAGAGGAAATTCAAATTACTTTTTCTGTAGTCCTTGTTATTTGACATGATAGATTTTATTTCTGACAAATGAAATAAGGCAGAAGGAAGAGAGGGAGGATGGAGGGAGGGAGAAAGAAAGGAGAAGTTTAGAGATTGCCTTTTTTCTCTTAGAGAGTAATTTTGGTTGATTTTGTCTTTTCTTAAAAAATTGGTTCTTGCTATCTTGATTTCTGAAGGTTTATATCTTCTTAATAAGAGCAATTTTTTAAATTTTTATTTTGAAACTGTAGATTTCAGGAGATGGCAAAAAAAACGTACAGGGAGATCCCATATACAAGTAAGATTTTTTTTTTTCAGTTGAATAGTCAAATCGTATTGCTTAGAAACATTAGCCCCCTCTAACAGTTGGATAAAGTTTCTGTTTTGTTCACAGAATTCATAATGGCCTATTCTTCCATGGAGACCTGACATTGCTTTTTTTTGTTTGTTTTTCTAAATAAAATTAGGCATTGGAAATGCTGGCTTGGCTTGGTGCTGGGAGCATAGAATGTGTAACTGGAAATAGGAGGCCCCACCAGTGTGACTGAAAAATACTGTAAATATAGTGAAAAGAATGTAGATTTGACATTAAAAAGCCTAGATTCAGGACTGCATTTAACCATGTTATGACTATGTAACCAATGAAATCCAGATTTACCTTCCTCCTTAGTTTTTTGGAATATAGATAGTAAAGCCATTTGGAAACTAAAGCCCTAAGCTGCTATTATTATTATTATTATTATTTTCTCTTTTGCAATAACAATTTTAAAAAAAAGACTTCCTTTACTGGTTGTAATTCCTGTGATAAAAATTGCTACTTTGAATTGGACAACAAAAGCAGAAGAATTATAACAAAAAGTTTTGTCAAAAAAATCTTGTGCAAAAATGGCATGTGTCATCTGGGAAACCTGGAAGCGCATCAAGAGGAATGCAGTGCCTGCACTCTGACACAGTAGTAACACCCCTCATCAAATGAGCTTATTGTTATCCTGACTGAAGTAGACCCAAAGATGATAGATTCTGGTAAGGGAAGTGCTGACTGGAAAAGTAGAAGTTAGGTCACATGGGGCCGTGTGATTGTTCTCATGGCTTAAGAAACCTACTCTTAAAGTCTCAGGACTTACTTTCAGTATGTATATGTAAGGTGGGATTCTTACTTCTATTTGCAAGTAGGATTTATAAAATTTCTTGAATTGTAGATTCACACACCCAAAGGACATAAGAACGACAATAATGATGATGAGATCATCACCATACGCTTGTTGAGCACTTTCTTGAGGTGCTAAATACTGTGCTAAGTGCATTACACTATCTCATTGAATGTCAGTGAATGCAATAACCCTGTGAGGTAGCTGCTGTAGTTACCCCCATTTTACATATAAGGAAGCTGAGGCTTCAAATGGGTAAGTAAATGACCTAGGATCACATAAGTACTAAATAGCAGAGTCACTTCTCAATTTTGATCTGCTGGCACCTTTTTTTAATAGATAGAAAGTAGAGGTCCTGAGAGGTTAAGACTCATGATTGCTCATCTTTTTACTCTTAGTCTATGTCTTTTTCTGCATTATATTCTCTTAATAATTTGTTTATTCCTATGAATTTTGTCAAGTATTTCTGGCCTGTGTACATTTGGCTACTATGTAAATGAATACAAGAGTTACTAGGTTTTTAAACTTTTAGGTAGAATGAGATTTAGATTTTTTAAAATGGAATTATCAATCACTTAATTTGTTAGTGAAGCAGTTTCTATAAAGGAGACACTGTCTCCCATGTGCTATTAAAAGTTGAACCTTGTGACTACTGTCTATGTTTTTCTTTTAGAGAAGTTAGAGGGTGCAGTCTGTGACCTCATGTAAAAAATAGCCACCAAGGATCTATCCGGCATCATTTTTAGTTCTTTAATTTTGGTAGGCCCACATTTTCAAAACAGATTAAATTTGTCTGATTTATTTCAGAGCTATATATTGTAAAGTATTAAAAGGCAAGTGAGAATTCAAATGCGTAGAGCAGAGCCAGAGAGCTTTTCACAGAGAGGCTCTTCAGGAGGTAAGCATTTCTCCTGGAAGCTTTGATTATTATATTTTGAGAAACACATTCCCATTCTCTTCATTATTAAGAGCGTAATAATTGGTATAAATATTCTTTTTGATATTCACTTGACATATCACTAAAATTGCTGCTTTCTTTTTCTTTATTTTTTTTTTACTTTTTCAAGACAAAGAAGAATATTTGCTGGCAAGTTCTAGGAGGAGTCTATCATTTTCTTCTTTACCATGAAGAGACTTGGAAATTAATGGGTAACATTTTGCATGAAAATTTCTGAACATTTTTTCTTCTTATCTCTGAGGACTTCTGTGGAGAATTAATAGAAGGTTGAATGTGTGCATGTATAAAATGGATCATCTTAAAGGACTGAAGTTCCAAAAATATATCAGCAGGACTGGACAGGTTTGACATAATGAGATTTCTATTTTAGCTTGACTTCTAGAGCTCTGGAATAAACTATAAACTGAGCTAGCTACACAAGGTTCTAGGAAGGAAGTTTTTCTTCTAAAATATTCTAGTTGCATATAATATTTTTCTTCTTCAGATGCTTTGAAAAAGTATAGTCATCAATTTCCTGAAGAATAAGATTATTAGACACTTACCAACTTTTAATACATGAGGTGGGATTGAAAGGAGCAATCTATATCATACTGTTAAACAAATTTAATTAAAGAAATAGACACCAGGAAATAAGAGGAGAGATCTCTACATAAGCATTGACTGAGATGGCAGAAGCTTCTGTGGATGCCTCAACTCTGCCGGTAACAGTGAAAAAAAAGAAAAGCCTGTCCATTGAGGAAAAGATCGACATTATAAATGCAGTGGAGAGTGGCAAGAAAAAAGCAGAGATTGCAGCTGAATATGGAATAAAGAAGAATTCATTGTCTTCTATTATGAAGAATAAAGACAAAGTTCTAGAAGCCTTTGAATCTCTAAGATTTGATCCAAAGAGAAAAAGACTGAGAACTGCTTTTTACACAGATCTGGAAGAGGCATTAATGAGGTGGTATCGAATTGCTCAGTGTCTAAATGTACCGGTTAATGGACCAATGTTGCGTCTAAAAGCTAATGATTTTGCCCAGAAATTGGGTCATAATGATTTTAAGTGCAGTAATGGTTGGCTGGATCGTTTTAAATCCAGGTATGGTTTAGTATTCAGAGCTCAACCTGCAGAAGCTACAGGTGTATCAGTAGACCCTTCAACTGTCTGGTGCCAAAATGTACTTCCTTATTATTTAAATGATTATCATCCTAAAAATGTTTTTAATATAAAAGAGACTGGGCTGCTTTATCGAATGTTACCTACAAATACATTTGCATTTAAAGGAGAAACATGCTCAGTTGGAAAGTTATGCAAAGACAGAATCACTCTGGTGGTTGGCACAAACATGGATGGCTCAGAGAAACTTCCTTTGCTTATCATTGGAAAAAACAGAAATCCACATTGTTTCAAAGGTATAAAATCATTGCCTGTGTATTATGAAGCTAACAGAATGGCATGGATGACCTCAGATGTATTTGAACAATGGATGCAGAAGCTTGATGAGAAATTTCAAGCCCAGCAACGAAGAGTGGTGATTTTTGTTGAATCTTTTCCTGCACATCCAGAGGTAAAGAACCTAAAATCCATTGAGTTAGCATTCTTTCCATCATGTTTATCTTCTAAATTTATAGCTATGAAACAAGGTGTTATTAAAAACCTTAAAATCAGATATCGACATTGTCTCATTAAGAAATTTTTAAGCTCTGTTGAAGGCAGCAAAGAATTTACATTTTCACTACTAGATGCAGTTGATACATTACATCTATGTTGGAGGGCTGTAACCCCAGAGACTATTGTTAAAAGCTATGAAGAGGCAGGATTCAAGTTGCAAAAGGAAGAAAGTGACACAACAAAAGCAGAAAAGGCTACTAGTGTTGATTTGGTTGCCGATGCTCTGGGAGCAGGGGTGGAATTTCCTGAAGGTTTATCTATAGAAGAGTATGCTGCACTGGATGATGATTTGGAGACATGTGAAGCAGCACCAAGTGACGATACAGTCTTGACCAAAGAGAGTAAATCAGATGAAACTGGATTTTATACTTCTGATGAAGAGGATGATGGTGGATCTCTAGAAACTGAACTCCCGTTACCATCAAAAAATGACGCAATAACTGCTTTAGATACTCTTAAAAAATTTCTTAGAAGTCAAGATATGAATGATGGACTTCATGATTCTTTAGCAGACCTTGAAAATTTTATTAACTCTTTATCACTTAAGTAGTTATTTATTGTACAACATCTGAAGATTATTAGCTTTTCCTGATGTGTTTTACTATAATAAGGTATGTGAAGGAGAAATACCTCTTGAACATAAAACATGAAAAACTAGTAATCTTTGGTTTAATTGCAAAAGTCTTTGGTCCGATAGCAAATCTCCCTAGTAAATAATGATTAAATAAATAAAAATGACAAATTTCTATTTAATAAGGTTTTGGGGAGTAGAAAATAGAATTCAGAAGCCTTGTACTTGACAATATGGTGTATATGTCAAACATACAAGGAACTCTTTAACTATCTGATACTAATACACGTTGAATCATTGATGGTTCTTTTCTTTTTTTTTTTTAAGTTAAGATTATGTGCTAGAATACTTTAACTTACCTACCTAGTCTGAGAAACAAAATACTATCAATAGCTTAGGTATTTATTTTTATAAAGACATATATATGCCATATGTATTCTAACTA